>NW_027187338.1:1485857-1502064 GCF_028583685.1 Petaurus breviceps papuanus
CACACACACACACACACACACACACACACACACACACACATACATTTTCTTCAGATGTCTAAGTAGCCATAAGATTCAAGAGAAAAACCACTAGCCTGGACCATAGGAGGTCTGGGCTCTAGGCCAAGCTCCACCCATTGCATGCCACTGCTGGCTTGGTCAACCTTAGAAGGAGAGAATAGCTCTGCCTTAATTCATAGCCAAAAATCAATTCCCTTCTTTTCTGACAGCCACATGGTGGGCATTCACATCAACAAACATTTATTAAGTGCTTGCAATTTCCAAGGCTTCTTTGGCCAATAAAAATGAAAAATAACACTGTCCCTGCCTTCAGGGAGTTTATAGTTCACTATAAAAGTAATAGGACAGACATAGATAAGTTTAATATGTGATAGAGAGTGATGAGGGTAAGGAAGAAATCCATACAAAAAGACTCAGGGAAATTTGAGGAGGAAGGACTATTTTTAGGTTATCATAAAATCAGAGTGGGAAGAAACTTCTGTGTGTCATATCCAATCCATACCCAAAAAAGAATCCCAACTACAACCCACTCAACAAGTGGTTATCCCAGCTCTGCTCAGAGACCTCCAATGAGGGGAAGCCAACCAGCTCTCCCAACAGCCCATTCCATGTTTGGATAACCATAGCTTTAGTTCTGATATCTAACCCAAATTTGCCTCCTCATACTTCTGACATATTGTTCCACTTCTTTGTCCACTGGGGCCAAATAAAATAAATGAATGTGCTCTTAAACATGCCACCTTTTCAAGGACTTGAAGATAACCATCTTGTGATACAGTGGAAAGAATATTTGACTATGGAGTCAGACAGCTTGGGTTCAAATCCTGTCTCTGATATTCACTCTTTGACCTTAAATAAATAATTTAACGTACAAGAGTCTCAATTTTCTTGCCTGTAAAATTAGAAGTTAAACTAGAAGACCTCTAAAATCCTTTCCAGCTTGGGATCTGGGACCCTGTGTATTCCATGAGCCTTATCTTCTCCAGGCTAAATAGCATGGTCATCATCATCAGGCTTTTGTTTAGAGCCTACTATGCTCCAGGCACTATGCTAGGCATTGGGAATATGAAGAAAGATATAAATAGTCCCTGTCCTCAGGGAGCTTACAATCTCATAGGGGATAGGACATGCAAACAATTATATAGTATAAATTAGAGATAATATTAAAAGAAAGTCACTAAACCAGAACTATGGTTGGGCCAAGGGAGGAGGCCTCTTGAAAAGGGTAGAAAAGAGGTAAAATTTAAACTAAGTCTTAAAGAAAGTCAAAAAATTCAGGAAGAGTAGAGGTAAGTAAGTAGGGAGAGCATTCTAGGCACTAGGGGATGACCAGTGAGAAGGCGCAAAGTCAGGAAAAAGCATGTCATATTCAAGAAATAGCAAGAAGGTCAATGTCCCTGAATAACACGTAGAGGAGAGTAACATGTAAGAAGACTAAGAAGGCAGGAAGGCTTCAGGATATGAAGGATTTTAAAAGGCAAACAGAAGATTTTATGTTGATCCTGGAGGTGATAGGGAGCCACTATAGCTTCTTGAGTAGGGAGGTAACATGATCAGAACTATGCTTTAGGAAGATCACTTTGGTAGTTGAGTAGATGGGCTAAATTGAAGAGAGACTTGAGGCTTGCAACAACCCAGGTGTGAGGTGGTAAGGGCATGTACCACAGTAATAGTAAAAGGAGTGGAGAGAAGTGTTTGCATATAAAAGATATTGAGAAGATAAAAATCACACTCACCTGTATGGAATGAGAGATGTTTTTCTTCCTGTCATGGTTAAGTATATGCCTGAGTGAAGGCTGGAGGTGGGATGAGCTAGAGGACTGTGGGTTATGAAATCAATGACATAGACACCATATGTTTGTCAAGTGGAACCAAGTTCTTTACTCTGGGCAGGTGGGAAGGCTGTGCTTAGCTTTGTGTATTTGGAAGGGGAGCTGGTCAGCTCTGTGTCAGGAGGCCAGTCAGCTGGGTGGACTGTCTCACAACTCCAGGGCTCAGACCATTACATTCTTTAAGGCTTGGTCCTCTTGCCAACCCCACTTTGGAAAGACTGACCAGCTTAGCTGCTTCAGCTTTCAAAGTATCTCTAGGTTCCTAAAAAAAAATACTGCAGCCTTGGGGGAGGAGCCTCTGCTTCCCAGAGACCTGAGTCCCAGGAGGGCTTATCCTATTCAGAATGAGGGTCAAATTTCTCTGGCCCACCACTTAGATTGTGAGACTGGGTGACTGGGAAAATGGTAGTATCTTCAACAGTAATAGAGAAGTTTGAAAGAGGAGAGGAATTGGTGAGTAAGATGATGAGTTCAGTTATGGAAATGTAGAGTTTGAGATGGTTACAGGGCATCCAGTTTGTGATTTGAGATATATCCAATATTTGGTGATCTCTGATGAGAGACAGAGACAGAGAAACAGAGACAGAGAGACAGTCAGAGACAGAGAGTGATAGAGAGAGAGAGAGAGAGAGAGAGAGAGAGAGAGAGAGAGAGAGAGAAGGGATTATGAGAATCATCCAAATAGAGAGGAGAATTGAACACATGAGAATCAATAAGATCACCAAGAAAAAGAGTAATATAGAGACAACATTCCTACTTACATGGCATGGACTTGAGACCCTTCACCTTCACATTCACCCTCCTTCGGATACCCTCCAACTTATCAATATGATTTCTAATGGCTAGAGCTGAGCACAACTCCAGATGTGGTCTGACCAAGACAGAGTATAGGGAACTATCACATCCTTATTTCTCAAAACTATGCCTTTCGGTGAAGCACAATATTGCATTAATTTTTATTTTTTGACTGCCATGTCACGCTGTTGATTCCTATTAAGCTTCCAGTCTACTAAAGCTCTCATATATTTTTTAGACAAAATTGTATTGACCCATGCTCCCCTCATCTTATACTCATGAAGTCGATTTCCTGAACCCAAGTGTAAGATTTTTACATTTATCCCTATTAAATTTCATATTATGAGAATCAGCCCAATTTTCTAGCCTGTCAAGATCTTTTCTGATACAGTCTCTGCCATCCAATATGCTAGCTACCCCTGCTAGCTTTGTGTCATCTGCAAAGTTGATGAGTCTGGCTTCCCTGCCTTTATCCAAATGGTTGCTGAGAATGTCAAGCAGCACCAATGTCTGGGGTTTTAGGAGGTTCCTCTTGGGCCTCGGGTCCCTTACACAGAAATCTGCTCTCTAGGAGCTTACCCACTGAGAGTGGCACAGGTGTGAGGCACAGGTACAACAAGCCCAGATGGAAAACTAGAAATAAGAAAAAGAAGGTGCTAGCCTCTTTGCAAGTTTGGCACCAGTGCAGAAAGACAGGGGGATATTGTGGACTTAAAGTATCAGGGCTCCTCATCCTTATTCTGCTATAGCTTTGACTACAAAATCCAATTCAGGATAAAGACACACACACACACACACACACACACACACATGCAAACAGATGCTGGAATACACAGCAGCATTTATCTATTCGTCAATGTATAAAAGAAGGTTGCTGGAAATGACATTTAAATTCAATGACATTTAATTTCTCTTTGCCTCCACACCACTGGCTTGAGGCAAAAAAAAAATGCTGGGCCAGAGAAATTTGACCCTCACTCTGCACAGGACAAGACCTTCTGGGACTGAGGTCTCTGGGAAGCAGAGAGTTCGTGCCAGCTCCTCCCCCAAGGCTACAGTATTTTTTAGGAGCCTAGAAATATTTTGAAAGCTGAAGCACCTAAGCTGGTCAGTCTTTCCAAAGTAGGGTTGGATCAAGAGCCTTGATGGATGCAATGGTCTGAGCCCTGGATCTATGAGACAGTCCACCCAGCAGACTAGCCTCCTGAGGCAGAGCTAACCAGCTCCCTTCCAAACAGACAAAGCTAACCACAGCCTTACCACCTGCCCAGAGTAAAGAACTTGGTTCCACTTGACAAGCATATGGTGCCTATGTCATTGATTTCATAACCCACAGTCCTCTAGCTGTGTCCCACCTCCAGCCTTCATTCAGGCATATACTTAACCATGACAGGAAGAAAAACATCTCTCATTCAATACAGGTCATTTCAAAATGTACCCAGCTGTCCATACTTCCTGGTCCATTGCCCAGTGACCTACCCAAGATGGCATAACTCAAAAATTCTGGAGCGGAATCTTCAGCCCAGGTCTCCTGACCTCTTCCTGTGAAACCTCTGCCACTCAGAGTCTGTCCTCCAAAACTGAGCTCTTGATTATATCCTGCATTCTATTGTTCATTATTGTTTCACTGTGTATTAGCCTTAGAAATGCGGTTACAGTATGATAATACTTCTTAATCACTTAAAGCCATTTGTTTCCAAAGCACTTTTCTATCCTTTGTCTCCTTTTATCTTCATAAAAACCCTGTAAAAGAGGCAGGACATAGATTATTATCTCCCTTTTACAGAAGATGAAATGAAATTTCCAAGGAAGGACTCAAGTCAAAGTCTTTTGACTATCTATTGCTTTTTCCACTGCATCAAACTGACTTTTAAAATGCAGATATAACATGGTACTGTTCTTTTTACAGTTACTGGAGAAATGGGGAAGTTTAGTTGAGTGAGGAGAAGACTTGGTGAGGGAATAGGACATGATAGACCTTCGATGGAAGAAGACTTAGATTTGTTATCCTTGGCCCAAGAATGAGCAGCAAGGGCCAATGAACAGAAGTTGGGGAGGGGCAGATTTAGGTTTAACATCAAGGAAAATGTCCTGACAATGAGAGCTATCCAAAAATGGAATGGACTCCCCCAAGAGGTAATGGAGATGTCTTCAAATGAAGGTTAGGTGACCACTCACCAGTTATATTATTGAGGAGAATCTTCTTCATGTCTGAGTTGGATTAAATGACCTCTGATCCTTCTTATGACTCTGTGATTCTGTAACACTTAAGTCAGTCCTCTGGACATTTACACTCTAAGATGGTGTATGTAGTCCAGAGGGCAATTGTCCAATGACCCCTGGGGCACCATCCCCTGATGGCTACAACCCTCATACACAAGCAGAACTCCAGTGACTAGATGACTACAGATACCAGGTGATGTTTTGTACCTACTTGGACTTCTGGGTTGGACAGACAGTCATCATCCAAAGTGTCATGAGAGGTGTGTACTCTGCGTATTTGAAAGACAGCAAGAAGGCAGTGAGCATCTCTAGTGAACACCTTGAGCCCATCATTTCTACCAAGAACAACAAGGTGAAGGAGATCTTAGGGGAGGACCAGGAGGTCACAGAGGACCTGCCGAGCATCAGTGGGGAGGACAGCATCATGCAGATGCACCTGGATGAGCAGCTCAAGATCCTCAATCTTTGTTTTCTGGGGAAATTCTTTTCTAGGGAAATCCTCCTAGAGAGGAGCTGGAGGGGGGCCTCCTCATGCCTCCTCAACCCCCCCCACATAGTGCTCCCCAGTCAGGTTCAAAGTAGGGGCATGGGAGACCTCGTGCGTTCCTTTTTTATAGCCCACTAGGAAGACATGACAGAATCAAAATAGGTGTGCATGATACCTGTACAGAGAACAAATAAATAGAAACCATCAACTGAGAAACAAATGAGGAATCTGTATCAAATGTATGCCAAATGTAAATACATGATGTGGTGGTGATGGGTGGGGAGGGAAGAGTCTGGAGGAAAGAGCTGGAATTAGCTCAGAGATGGCCCATTACTCAACAAACACTTACTAAGCACCTAGTGTTTGCAGATTACTCTGCTAAGTAATGGGAGTGAAACCAAGTTTGGGTAGGCTATATCTCCTGCCCTCAAAAAATTTACATTACTTCATCATTTGTTAAACATCTGCTATGTGCCCATCCCCTATGCCAGTGATCTTTTTTATTCTTTCTTTACCCTTTTATGTGCTAATAACAATAATAATTAATCAACCTGTAAAATACAATCTTCAAAGTGTGCAACTTCTCTGGGAAAATGAATCTATGCTACTCCTCCTCCTCAGAGTGGTTATTACAAGGACGAGTCTGGCATAATTTGTATGACCTGGCCCAGCTGCCCTGGAGGAAGACGGGAGGCAGAAAGAGGCAGAATTTCAAGATTCAGTTGGAGGTGCTGATCCAAGGGGGAGGCACACCACTGATCAGTAGGGAAAGGAGAAGCTAAATGGCAGATTTGCAACAAGTTGAGTAGAAAGAGAAACCCATTGAAATAATAACCAGAAAGAAAAG
This sequence comes from Petaurus breviceps papuanus, assembly GCF_028583685.1. Classification (NCBI taxonomy): domain Eukaryota; kingdom Metazoa; phylum Chordata; class Mammalia; order Diprotodontia; family Petauridae; genus Petaurus; species Petaurus breviceps. The sequence goes on from NW_027187338.1 coordinate 1,492,063, forward strand.
GTATATTTGCAACTAATTAGGGCTACACTTTTGTATGGAGTGACCCAGGTGTAAAACAAAAGGTGTAATAGACTGGAGGTGATCAATGTACTTGGGACATAAAAGAGCTATAAGTAACCCTGTCAACTAAAGCTCTAGAATAATCTCTTCATGGATGAACTGCTTAAGAACTGCACCCTGGAGGTAACTAGCACTAATTGCTGTGAGTAGGAAGCAGCTACCAGAGGAGAGCAATTTGATACAGAGTATCAAAGAGGAGCAGCCAGAGAAAGAGTAATGTAATGGCCAAGTACCAATGAAGAGCGGCAAACTCTGAGTCCTTTTTCCTTACTGGGACCACACCCAGGGTAGTAATATAAGTCATAAGGACTACTCAGGTTATTGGGGTGGGGGAGAGAAATAAGAGGGAAGGGTCACTTGACTTTCTTGTGTTTTGATGTAAGTCCTTTTTGTACTCTATATTTTGAAGCCTTGTTTGCCTCAGTGCTTATAGAGGGAGCCGATGGCCACCCCTGGGTAAGTAGCAGATATTGAAATTTCCACCTTCCATCTAGGTGAGAGCAATGAGCCATAAATGTGAGAAATTCCTCAAAGGGTATTGGAGTCCTTCATGTCCGGAGGGATCAAGAGTCATACTTCATGTCCGGAGGGATCAAGAGTCATATATAAGGATTCTTCTTCTCCACTCACCCCTAGATGCATCCAATTGTAAGATCCTTGAGAGAAGCTTCTATGTGTTATTTCACAATTTTCCCCATATCTGAGGATGGAGCTTTACCAATAGTACCTGTTTAATAATTATTTGTTGATTTGAAATGGATGATCCTATGAAGAGGACAGAGTTCCTTCATTTGACATATTGTGAATCAGAGCTCAGAACAGGCAAGTAACTTACATAAGTCACGTAAATTATAGGAGTTGTGACTAATATGCCATTGTTCTGACAATCTGTGTAGCCCAGTGTACTGTTTTGAAATATTCCTTAGCTGTTTTGCATGTTAGTCTTGTCTCTCTAACTGGACTCTTGATATTCCAGGCACACAGTAGGTGTTTAAAGACATATGTTGATTGAATAATTGATATACCTGGACCAAGTGACTGGCTCTGAGAGAGGTCATTGCAGTTAACATACTGGATTGAGAAAAAATTCCTGGAAGGGACCTCTATTGAGTTCTTATCAATTCAGCTTATTAATTCAATATTAATTTATTCAACAAATAGTTATCAAGTACGTGCTATATTCCAGTTACTGTCCTAGATTATAAGAGCTTAGATGATGTCCTAGAGATAAGCACTAATTCTGTTGTGTGCAATATACTGGGCTAACCTAAACTGGTGGTATGGTAAGATATATAAATCCCAATCTAATGAGACAGAGGCAAGCAGGTGTCATGGAAGAAACCCTAGATCTGGAATCAGAAAGAACCATACTCAAATCCCAGCTCAAACATTTTTATCTATGTGACCCTGGGCAAGTCTTATAATCTCTCTAAGCCACAGTTACTTCATCTGAAAAATGGGCATAATAATAAAATGCCACTACAATAACCATCTCCCAGGCTATGGTGAGGAAAGAGCTTTGTAGATCTTAATACAGTGTAATGAATTTGCTATCTCATCACTATGAGTACTCCTTCCAACCATACAAATTCCAACCCAACCATGCCATTTCAACCTGTTGGCCTTTTTTCCCATATCTTCTTACAATTCCTCTTGGAATTTTCCTTCTGGAAAACTTGCTCTGGGTCTTTATTGTTTTATGCATCTCGGCACTGGAACTCTCTTCTGTTATTTCCCATTCTCATGAAATGACCCACCCACATCTTTTTCCAACTATACATCTCTCCAAAAATATTTTCACACTTTGGTTTATGCACAGATCATTGTTGGTAATATTCAGCCTATTCATGCCTGTCATTAATCTTCCTTTGCCCTTTGGGTGACCCGCAGTTTTGAATCTTCAGGGACTGTGATGTTCTATGATTCATGGCCATAAAGCATCTCCAAAAAGATAATGGTATTGAGGAGACCCCTCTTCTTGGTTCATTTCAAAGGGAAACTCAATATCATTGAAAGGGGCTGTACTATTTCCCAATTGCAAACAAGCATTCTCTCTTTCTTCGATTCCAATTAAACCTTTGGGTGTTTTGGAAATTTCAGTTACTCTTTTTATGTTTGGCTACATGTCTCATACGAAAAGCATCACCATGAGAATGAACTTATTGTTTCTGTAATAGAGGCAGTGTGGCATACTGAATAGAGCCCTGGATTTGGAATCAGGCAAGGTCTGTATTCAAATCCTGCACCTGACACTTAAGAAGATTTTTGGCCATGGATGAATCACTTAAGCTAGCTGAGTCTTAGTTTCTTCTATGTAAAAAGGAGGCATTAATATCTATGATAAAGGTAGCCATGGCATAGTGGGAAAAGGGCTGACTTGAGGATCAGAAAGTCCTGGGTTCAAGTCCCACACTGGCTGTGTGGCTAGGCAAACTCTCCTAAAGTAAAAATTGCAGAACAGATGCTGATCTGCTTTGGTAGAAAGAGTTTACCAATGAAATAAAAGGTCCAGACCAAAAATACATTTCACGCACACATACAGACACACACTTGCCTCACATGCACAAGCACACTGCTTACTTCAGAGGGTTACTACAGGGGCTCAAATGAGATAATGCAAATAATTTGCAAACCTTAAAGCACTACACACACACACACACACACACACACAAACACACAGACACACACACACACACACACGATAACACATTATTGTTCCAAGGGGATTTGAAACCAGAATCATAAGATGTTGATCTTTTCATATTAGTGTAGACTGAAGACTGGATTTGCATCCACTTAACAGGTCATCATCACCCTTCACCAGTATGGCTTTAATTCCCTCAGCTATGGCCAAACCCAACCTCATGAAGAGGTAAAAAGAGTGACTGTCTGCACAGTGGAATTTCAGGAGCTAGGAAATGGCCCCCTGTTTAAGAAGACTTTCATTTTGAACCCTGAAGTTATGGCTAAGGCTCCACCTTTCTCTCTCCTCTGCCACAACCCTTTTTCCCCATTAGAGCCACCTATCTAGGCTAGAAAATAAGGGCCATAATGTCTCTAGAAGGCCCCTGTAAAAATATGGGGACAAGGAGTTACCATCTTCCATTAAAACATGAATATTAAAGGGGAATTTAAATCAAAAGGGAGAAGAGGGAAAAGTTTGAAGCAGGGGAGGCATCTCCCTTGGTGAGCCCCTAAGAGGGGTCCCTGGTTAGTAGAAAAGTTTGGGGCATCTGAGGCAGGACCACAGATTGAACCTGTTTACTTCATATCTTGGCCTTGAATAGACAGACCCTGCAAAATCATTGAACCCAGAAACCAAGTAACTTTGGATTTGGATTTGACTCCTTTGAAGACAATTGTATGGAACCAGCTTTGTAAATAGACATTGTATTGATGCAATGCAATACAGTGGATAAAGTTCTAATTTGAAGTCAGAAAGTCTTAGGTTCAAATTCTGCTCCTGATATTTCCTAGCTATGTGATCTTTGGCAGATAACTCAACCTCTCTGAGCCTCAGGTTCTTCATCTGGAAAATGGGAATAATAACGTCCATAGTATCTACTACATGGAGTTGTTGGGATATTCAAGTGAGATATTATCTAAAAAGCACTTTGTAAACCTTAAAGTACTATGTAAATACCATTCATTATTATAAAATACAGTATCCATTGCTTCCACACTGGTTCTTAAGTGGATTGGGCATGGTCACAGTCTAGCCCTTTGATTTCATTGGGTATCAGTGTGAACACACTACCCAGAATGCAGGACCCTGTAACCATCAGGAAATGGTGCCGACCTAACATCCGACTGTTGACCAACCTTAGCAATCTCATCTCCACAATAATGTGGTGGGGTGGAACAGAACCATATTTGGAATCAAAGGTCCTGAGTTAAAGAACGTCTGCCCCTTAACACCTGTGTGATTTTGTGGTTGTTGCTGTTGTTGTTCAGTCATTTTTCAGTAGTGTTTGACTCTCTGTGATCTCATTTAGGGTTTTTGATACTAAAGAAGTTTACCATTTTCTTCTCCAATTCATTTTGCAGATGAGTAAACTAAGGCAGACAGGGATAAGTGACTTGCCCAGGGTCACACAGTTAGGAAGTATCTCAGGCCACATTTGAATTCAGGCCTTCCTGACTTCGAGCCCAGCACTCTGTCCACTGTACCACCTAGCTGCTGTGTGCCCTTGAGCAGGTGACAACTTCTCTGGTCTGAAGTTTTTCAGCTGTGAAATTAGTATATTGGATGAGATGATTTTAAAATTTCAACACTAAATCCCAGGATCTTAGGGATAGCTCTTGTGTCCATTCTTTTATCTCTATTCTGGTTGACCCCTTGTTATGTGTCCTTGTCCTAATTTAGGTACTTGTCATCTTCCATCAGCAGCATTGGGCATTGCAAAAAGACAAACTTAGGCACTGTCTGGAAAACCTTCCTGCCAATGAAATCTGTGCAATGGTGGAATGAGCTGGCCAGGGAGGTGGCAGGGTGCCTCCTTCCCATCATTCCTTCAGTGTAAGTTTCCAAGCAGAGACTGGATCGCCACTTGTCATGTATGGGATTTCTGGTATTCCCTCCAGGTATGGGTTGGAGCAGATGGCCCCTGAGGTCTCCTCCAGCTCCAAAGAGATCCCTGCAATTTAGCGAGTGCGACTTTCCAGAAGGAATCTGTTTAAGTCCCCTTGAAATGTGGACAGCAAGAAGGAAAATCGATAGTCTTTTAAAGCTGTCACCTTGCAGATTGATTTAATTCTTCCTGGCTCCCCCTTCTTTCATGCGTCTCCAGGCCTCCCAACTCACATGGCCTTCTCTCTGTCCTTCTCTGAATATTATTTCTCTAAACTATGTGACAATCTCCTCCCGTTACGAATCAGTGATAGTATGTAGTGTGGTCAGGGAAAAGACTTGAAGTTATGGGATGTGAGTTATCTGACCTTGAGTTCGCTGTGTGACCAGGGGCAAGCCCACTTCTTGGAGGTTCAGCTTCCTCATCTATAAAATGGGATTGAAACAGTATTATCAGCAGAAAAAAGGGCCAGCTTTGGATCAGAAGGACATGGGTCAAGTCCTGCTAGTTGTTGGGAGGAAATTTTTGTCCTTTTGTTTTTGCTATATTTTTGCAGTTAGGTGGCACAGTGAATCACGTGTCAGACCTGGAGTCAGGAATACTCATCTTCCTGAGTTCAAATCCAACCTCAGACATTTCCTAGCTGTGTGACTGGGCAAACTTGCTTGTCTCAGTTTCTTCATCTGTAAAATGAGCTAGAGAAGGAAATAGAAAACCATTCCAAGAAAACCCCAAAAGGGGTCATGAAGAGTCAATCACAATTGAAAACAACTGTTGTCTTTGAAATAAATATTGCTTGGTAGAAGCTGATTGATAATAACTAATTAAATGGAACTAGGGCACTAATCACTGGTGAATGCAAGTGGAGGAAACACACAGGAATGGAGACTCTAACCGATAGCATTAGAAAAAACCACCCCATTACCTCTCAGGGTGGCATCTATCTGTAGATGTGGTCAGTCTCTCTTTGGGACGGTAAAGACTAGGGTCTTGCAATAGCATGCATGTGATGGCACTCTGTAGGAGTCCCAGGGTGCTGGGGCACCCAGAATCGGTAACAGGAAAGTAGAGGTGAACACAGATATGAGAGATCACACAGGATCAAAGGTGAGAAAGCAAAGAGACAGACTTCATAGTTTTGCCTATGGCTAGCTCTATTACTCTCTCCCTTTGAAGATCAAAACATCAGTTCTAGTCTCTACTGCCCACATTTTACAATAGCTGTCACATAGAAAAATATTTACAATCAGAAAGAAGAGTCTGTTCAGTCATCACTATCTACCTAGGACCATAGGGTTGAGATCTAGAAGGCACCCTGGAGACTGTGTATTCCAACCCTTCATTTTCCAAATGAGAAAATTGAGGCCCAAAGATTTAAGTGACTCCCTTTCGCTGCCAAATGTAAAAGCTGTCTGATCATTGCCAGCATTTCCTATCACTCCCTAACCCCTCTCAATCTGGCTTTCTATCTGATCACTCAACAGAAACTGCTTTTTCCCAAGTTACCAGTGATCTCTTAATTGACAAATATAATGATCTCATCTCAGTCCTCCCTCTTCTTGAATTCTATACAACACATGACTCTGTTGATCACCTTCTCCACCTGCAGATTCTTTTCTCTTTGCTCTCTCTCGGTTCTCCTCCCACATCTCCTCAATCTCCTAAACTAGATCTTGATCCATATTGCACTCCCTCAACCACCAGTGTATGTACCTCAAGGCTCCATCCTGGGCCCTTCTTCTCTTTCCACACATTCTCTCAGTGACCTCATCAGTTCACATGTCTTTATCTGTCATCTCGACTAGATTTATATAGCCAGCTTTAGTCTCTCTCCTTAACCCCAGCCCCATATTGCCATCTGCCTGGTAGATATTTCAAACTGTCTATCCTGTAGGTTCAAATTCAACATATCTAGAACAGAACTCATTATCTCAATCTATCACCACCTACACCTTCCTGAACTTCCCTATGTCTGTCAAGGATACCATCATCTTTGCCCTCACCCTGATTTACAACCTGAGAATCATCTTCAATTCCTCACTCTCCTTCATCCCACATATCCTCTCAGTTGCCAAGTCTTGAGTCTATCTCTTCTGCATTTTTCCCATACCTTTTCTCTATTCATATAGCCATCTCTCTAGTTCAGGCCCTTATCACCTCTACAACAACAACAACAAAGAAGCTTTTTTATACCACTTTTAGCGTTTGCAAAGTGCTTCATAAATATCCCATTTTATCTCCACAATAACCCTAGGAAAGAAGTACTATTATTATACCCATTTTACTGTTGAGAAAACTGAGATAGAGGTTAAGTGACCTGCCTAGTGTCACATAACTCATGTCTGAAGCCAAATGTAAACTCAGGTCTTCCTGACTCCAGATCCAAAGCTCTAGCCACGACCTGCTTCCCTGAGCTATTCACTACCCCATGCTGCCTTTCTTGGCACATGGTATGCACGCTCTTCAGTTAACTGGTTATGCTGTAGAGATGCTGCTTTGGGTATTTGAAAGAGCATTAGGATTGGGGTCAGAAGAACAAGAGGATAAAGTCCCTTTCTGATCCTTTCTAATCAGGTGGCCATGGGCATGTTCCATGAAGCTCTCTGTGTTTCAACTCCTCTAAAATAAGCCAGCACTTACCTCAGAGGGCTGTCATGAGGCTGAAATAAGATAATGTATGCACAACTCTTGGCAAATAGTAAAGGGCTTTGTAAATATCAGTTATCATTATTGGCATATTAGCAAGTTATTGGGAAAGGATGTTGGTTGGACTAACATTACTCCAATTATGCTTAAATATCAGAATATGAAATCCTTAGCCTGGCATTTAAAGCCCTCTATAGTGTGGCTCTCAACTATCTTTCTGGACTTACTTTATATTATGCATATAATAAATATATTATATAATGTTAATATAATATGTTATGTATAACATAATATTGTATAGTATAACACATTATGATATATTTATATTATTTCCCTTCCCATACCTTCTCTTCTATCCAGCAGCTATTTCATATTCTGTCTTCTACTTTTGAGCCTAAGGGTCCCTCCATGTCTGGAATGTAATCCCTCCCCACTTCCATCTTGTAAAATCCTGAGCTTCCTTCAGAGCCCACAAAATAATCTTTCCATATCTTCCATTTTCAGAGTGCTTTCCCTCTCAAAATTACTTCATGTAACATTATAGGCATTTTGTTTTAACTGATTTCTACACATATTGAATTCTTCCAATAGTATGTAAGCTCCCTGTAGGCAAGAACTATTTTGTTTCTCTTTTGTTATCTACTGTACCTTGAGTAGTACTGGATGTTTCTTTTCGTTTTTGAACCCATGAACTCATCAGAGGAGAGGGATACTCCATGAGGAATCTGTCTCATTGTTGCAGGTTAGTAACTTGTTGGCAATTTATGTCTATGTTGAAGTGTCTGGGGCATTCAGAGATTAAGTGACTTGCCCATGATCACTGTATCAGCAATGCAATATTCACAATGCCTACCGAAATTACAGATATGCTGATGTAATTATCCATCACAAAATATAACAGGCTTGCTATATGGGGGAATAAGCTAGAAAATTTATTAAAATACCAAAAGACTGAGTGGCAAAACCAGAAAGTCAAAGCCATCAGAGTAGTTATGAAGTTGGCACAGGCAGATAAAAGTAGAAAGCACCCACATTCTCAAGCCTTTAAAACAGAACAGGCTACCTCAGGCAAAGGTCCTCCTCTCCCCACTCACAGCAACCACCCAGTGTCCAGGAAGCACACTCCCAGCAGCTCCAGCCCCTAGCAGTCCTCAGCTGGAGTCCTTAGCAGAAATTCTGGCTGACTCAAAAAGGGGTTCGCGCTGCCTCTGCTGCTGCTGCCACTGTCGCCACCACTGCTAGCCACCGCAGGGACTCTAGCTTGGCTTCCGCTTCCTCTTGCCCCGCCCCTTCCTGCTACATCAGCAAGTCCAATGGGGCATGGAAGATCTTTAAATCCCATAACCCTTACAATCACATAGCTGGTATGTGTCAGAGTCAGGACTAGAACACAGGTTTTCCTCACTCCAGGGCTGGCCTTCTTTCCATAAACCCATTCTGTATCTCATCTCCGTAAATGTTCCCTGAATTGGTTTGAATACTGATACTACAATGTCCAGCTACAAAGTGTTTACATATATTCTACTCTTTGATGTACAGTATCACTCCGAGTCATAGAACTATAAGGCATACTTACTATTCAATTTCAAGGCATATTTGATAAGTGAACACAGTGTGGGGATGTCCAGCTTCTTAAGTAACAGATCAGAGAGAAACAGAGCCTCCACAGGGCAAACTGACCCAGTAGCTGGTTGCACTCTCAGCTTTGCAGGGAGCACATTATCAGTTCCTTCTTGGCCTCACAACATTTACTCCACCTTCTTCTAGGGGTGCTCATGCCCACTGCCTGAGTTCTAGCAATGGCACTCAGAGCCACAAAGACCTTCTCTATGTATGAGAACATTCATGGGGGAGCTCAGGCTGGCCCTTGGTGTTCTTTCCTTCAGGATGATAGCAGCCCTCTTCTCCTCCACTACACACTGTTGAAACGCTCATTGTCATCACCGTAAACACTTATAATGGCTCATCACAGTTAAGTGCTGACGATGGAAAGGAATTTCCACAGAGAGATTAAATCATTGCAGAAAAATTAATTTTCTGCATACTCGATCAAACCAGATACCCAAATTGTCTGTGTCTTTGTACAGTCCCTCTCGCCCCAGTACTTCCTGATCAAAGGATCAGTGTGCTCTTTTCATAAGTCACCATTGAAACGGGCTCATTTACCCCCCTGGTGAAGCCCCTTTTCTTCTTCTATTATCTAAATCTAGTGAAGCATCCACTCCCCTACTGAGCCCATTGTGAAATATATAGGCTGAAATGTTCTATGTATGTCTCCTTTCCAAATGCTAAGGTGACTGATTCACCACATAAGAGGTGCTTCTCTGTTCTGAGTGTTCCACATACCCCTAACCTCCTTTGATCAAGCAGAGGCAATCGGCCAGATAAGTTTGACAGGACCAGCATGTGCTTGTTGCTAGTCCTTATAAGCTAATTGTCTTCCCAAGGGAGGGAGCATCAACTGATGACAACCTGTCTATAGCTACAGCTTTCAGAATTGCAGATGTCTCTTTCTCTCCATCTTTCACACTGTCAACATTCATGGCCCTCAAGCTCTGGCTCCTGTAAGCCATATGATAGGCAGGGCTACCACACCAGCACTTTGCTCCAGGAGTATCCTGCAAATGATTCAACTTTATCACTGGACAATTCATCTTGGCAGTGACTCAGCCTGAATGGAAAAGATAGAGAGAGAGAGAGAGAGAGAGAGAGAGAGAGAGAGAGA
>NW_027187338.1:1502729-1529914 GCF_028583685.1 Petaurus breviceps papuanus
GGGGGGAAGGATACAAACAAAAGCAAAAAGAAAGATAAGTCCTAGACCTCAAAGAGATTACATTCTAACCAGGGAACTGAAGAAGAGGCTTGGGGAAAGTTGCTTATACTGAGGCAAGGCTGAAAAGCAGTTGGAAGAGTTAGAAATGGAGCCAGTCAGAGGCAAGAAAGATTGATGGAGATTCCAAAGAGGAACTCACAAGTTGGAAGAATAGAACACAGGAATGGAGGCACCTATTCAAGCAAAGGTGGAAAAATTGAGTACCAGGTCAAAAGTGTGATGGTGGCCTCGTTCTGGGAAAAACAAAGCAAAATATCACCTATAAGTACCCCAGGGAACCATGAGCCGAGCCTGAGTTCTGGTGTGAGAGGCTGAAGAGGATGGCCATACTGGAGGCTTTTCATGGCCATCTGCCAAATGTCATCTTGGCTATCTATGCATACAAAGCTGACTTTGGAGGGTGGGGAGGAGGGGAAGCAGAGGAAGGAATTTTTAGTCATCTGATGAGAATGCCTACCTAGACTGCAAAAGCATCATCCTATCCTCTGAGTAATTCAAAATTATCACAAGCTTTGCCTAGACAGGATGTGTCAGGGAGAGGATTTGAACCCAAGACTTCCTTATCTTAAGTCTACTCTCTATGAAGTATGCCATCCTGCCCCACTTCTTGGTGGTTACAGTTGGTGGCTAAAACAGCAATTTTAGTCTCTCAGGGGAATGATGATTCATTCTTCAATTTTGAATCACTGTGGATGAGTCAGATGGGTAATAGGACAGCTTCTTCACTCATATCCAGATATGAGGTCTAGGGGAGCAAGACAGGGATGTATGAATAATCCACATCAGGACCAACAGAGAGAGAGAGAGAGGGAAGGAGGGAGAGAGAGAGAGACAGAGCCAGAGCCAGAGAGAGAGAGACAGAGAGAGAAAGAGAGAGAGGGAGGGAGAGGGAGGAGGAGGAAGAGAAAGAAAAAGAGAGAGAGAGGAAGAAGGGGGGGGGAAGGAAGAGAGAGAGTTCCAGGGACATTTTTTCAAGGTTTTGATCTTTGGAAAGTCTCCCAGGAATTGAAACTTCTCTAGTCCAGTGATTCTTAAAGCATGGTCTACAGACCTCTGGTGGTCCCTAAGACCCTTTTAGGGAAGTCTTCAAGGTCAAAACTATTTTCATAATAATGCTAATACCTTTTTGTCTATTAAATATTCCCCCTTTCATATCTATGTCAGGCCAGATTTTCATCATATACTTCAACCAAAATAGCATATCGCAACAGACTGAATGCAGAAGAGGCTATGAGAATCCAGCTGTCTTCTATTAAATTAGAAAATAAAAAGATTTGTAAAAATATGTAAAACAATGCCATCTTTCTCACTAATTTTTTTTTGTTTTGGAAAATATAGTTGCTTTTCATAAAAATAGTTCATATTAACATGTAATGGGTCTGTTGTTATTTTAAAAAGAATTAATAAATATCTTTCAACTTTCATTTCTAATATGGTAAATTTTCAACAGATATAACCCAAAACAAAAGCTCCTCAGGGTCCTCAAGTATTTTTAAGAGTGTAAAAGGGTTCTGAGAACAAACTCTACTCTAAAATTGGGAACAGAAGGATTCACTTATTTCCATTTGTTCATATCACAGAATAGCATAGGTAGAGGGGAACTGATCATTGGAGGTCATTTAATCCAGTCTCCCATCTCTGAGCCCAGTCCCCATTGTTGTCCCCATTGGAAATCAAGAGATATGACCACACTTCCTCTCCCTTCCCTTCAATTTTTCTACCTGTAGAAATAATGACAAATGCTCTAACTGGCTCACTGGGCTGGTTTGAAAAATGTAGGCTATCATTATTGTTATTGTTATGTAGCCTGGAATCCCCTAAGTCATGGGGCCTCTGGAAGTTACACCAAAATGAAGGTGCTCTTTCAGTCAACTTCAAAGCCGTAGACTATGAGGCCTCACTAATTTTCCATTTACCAAACTAACCAGAAGACAATTTATTTCAAAGTAAAAGACATTTGATAAAATAGCATTGCAGAATAAACGACAAAGAAAGTCAGTCCATAAACACAGGAACTCACTCTCCCACAAATCATCACATAATGATGGAAGAGGGAATGTGTACAGAAAGGGCACATTTAATCAATCAGCAAGCATTTATTAATCACGTACTATGTGCAGACACTACAAAGTTCTGGGAATGTGAAAGTGAAAGTCTCTGGCTTCAAGGAGGTTACATTTTAATGAGGAGACAACATGCGCACATATAAAATGTGTGTATACTGAATATATACAGAATGAGAGAGGCCACCAGCAACCAAAGAGCCCTGGAAAGGCTTTGGGGGAGGTATTATTGGAGCTGAATTTTGAAGGAAAATGGAGGTTCTAAGAGGAAGAAATGAGAAGGGAGAGCATTCCAAACATGGGGAGTAAGAGCACAAAGTCACACAGTTGAGAAATGGAGGTGTGTATGTATTCAATTGTGTGGCTCAATATGGTTGAGATAAAGAGTGCGTGGATGAGAGTCATGTGTAGGAAGATTGGAAAATTAGGAAGAGGTGGAGTTGTTTAATATCAAATGATAAGCTGGTATTTTATCCTTGAATAGGGAGCCACTGGACTAGGTGGTAGATAGAGTGCAAAAGTTAAAGTCAGAAAGCCCTGAGTTTGAATCATTTAACTGATCTAGGGTTATTGTGAGGATCAAAGGAGTTAAGATATATACATCCATATACATACATGTATATATGTAAAGTCTTTATAGACCTTAAAGCGCTATAGAAATTCTGTTATTGTTACCATTGTTATTATTGCGTAAAGGAGTAATATAACGAGACCTGTATTTTAGGAAAATTATTTCAACAGTTTTGTGAAGGAAAGATTGGAGTAAGGTGAGACTTGAGGCAAGGTTAGCAAACAGTGACCATTTCAATTGTCTAGATAAAAAACAATGAGGACCCGAATAGGGCTGTGAGGGGGGTAGCTGTGGGAGTGGAGAGAAGGGGACATATGTGATAGATGCTGTAGAGAACTGGTATGTTGGAGGGATGTTAGTGTGTAAGATATGTATTGGGTAAGATGTTGAAGATGATTCTGTGGTTACCAGCCCGAGTTGCTGGAAGAATGGGAATGGCCTTGACAGGTAGAGTAATATGAGCAAAGCAGAATTGAAATAGCTCAAAAGAAATACAAGATACACAAATTTAGAGAATCCACCCAAAATGTTCACACTGATTATTTGTGCCTGACCTGTGGTAGAGCATTTATGCTTGTATTGGTCTGATCAGTCACAGTCAGACAAATTGAATATTGTCATCTTGAGCCTCTTCAAGAATGAAGGACAATAGTCAATAGTTCATACAAGCTAGAGTCAGCATTCAAACTCAGTACTAATGGAACCAATGGGTGACATGTTAGGAAAGTCTGTGCCATCATGAGAGAAAGAAGGGGAAAGCCTATACTGCTGAGGATGGCCAGTTCACATGACTGTCATTTATTCACTAGGAATGGTTTAGAAGCCATGGCATTACTCCACCTGGACCTTGGGAGGACTGGATCATCAGAGGACATGAGGAACTTCAGTGTGCCTGTGATTTATTGATAATCTGCTCAACTCATGATACTGCGAATCGTTCAAGAGCTAGGAGAGAAAAGAAAGAAAAAAAGGCATATTATGATAATACATAAATGCATACATTTGACAGGAGTTAAGAGGCATCAGAAATAATTTGATGTCAGCCCATTTTCCTGACTTAAGAAATGCAGACAAGAGCTCCTGTTTTTATGTATTAAATATGTTGAGCATAATAGGCTAGATTGTCCAATTTGAATTTCTGATTGAATCGAGCTCTAAGTATCAGCCTTGTCGTTCAAGCAATTACAGCTCGGAAGGAAAGGGAATTATGGAGAAAGGGTAGTTTTCTTTCTCCCACGTTACAAATTGAACTTAATGGGAATACTTCCAGGCTCTGAGGCACCTTCTTGATCAGCATCAGCTTCCCAGGGAGACGGCTAGACCTTGCCTTGTATTTTGAAAATACTTTATCGGCAGTGACACACAAGGAGGTGATAAATGACATGTTTGAATAAAATTCAGTCAATCAGCAGCTTGCCTGTGGGTTCAGATCTTGTCTAGCCTTTGAGACCCAGTTCTGAGGCCTCTGCCTCTGGGAAGCCTTCCAGAGCTGCCTCCTAGCTAGAAATGTTCTTGCCTTCTTCTAACATCACAGTATTTTGTCCTGCTCTGAAGGACTTGACATATTCTAAATTGCATCTCATTTATCTGTGGACCTTTTTTAAAAAGAAAGATCTTTTTATCCAATGAATGAATAAAAATCCTTGAGGGCAGGGACAAAATTTGTTTTGTCTTTGTAGTCTCAACATCCAACACAATGTCAGTGCCTTCCTAGCACAAAATAGATCCTTAATGAGTGTTTATGGAATCTAATTGAATTTAACGAATTGTTGGATGGAGTATAGTATCCTTACTAGCCCGAGGAAGCTGTGGGTATAGAATAAAGTGTCAGATATGTAGTCAGAAGACATGAATTCAAGTCATATAAAAATGGGTTGAAGGAACTAAAGTCAATTAGCCGGGGGAAGAGATTTCACATCTATAGATAAATCCAGTAGCTTGCATTTATATAGTACTTTAAGGCTTGTAAAAAGCACTTTACAAATATCTTCTCACACTATCCTCAAGAACACTTTGAGAGGTAGGTGCTATTATTATCCTCACTTTACAGATGAGGAAACTGAGGCAAACAGAGGCCAGTGATTTGCCCAAGGTCACATAGCTGGTAAATGTCTGAGGATTTGAAATCAGGTCTTCCTGACTTCAGGTATAGCACTCCCTCGACTAGCACACCTACTGTCCATAGCCCATAGATTCCTAAATCCATCTGAAAGGGACCTCAGATTCTGGGATTACAATATGAAAGACTATCTCAGTCTAGGGCTCTTGTGAGGAACAGGACCCCAAACCTAAAAGAATTCTAGAAATGCAAACTCCATTTACTGTTATTCTGAGCTAATGTTTAGATAATGACTATGCAGACAAGGAATAAAGCTACAGCAGTCCAACCCTGACTGGCGTCAGTGTGATAACTCAGTTCAAGATTTGAATGGAATGAGACAGTACATCTGGCAGTTAAGACAAAGAGGTTTACTTAACCATAGCTGGCGAAGGATGCTCATACCAGGGAAAGGATATTCAGCAAGGATGCAACATTGATTCAGCTGGATAGTTTCCCTGCCCCTGTGCTGCCCATGATAGGCCTCGGTCAGAAGCCTAAGGGAGGGGCCTGGTGACAACTCGTAATGGTTAGCATTTACGTAGCACTTACTATGTATCAAGTATTGTGCTAAGTGCTTTGCAAATATTTTCTCATTTCATCCTAAAAGGGTAGATGCTATTATTATCCCTGTTTTATAAATGAAGAAACTGAGGCAAGCAGAGGGTAAGTGACTTGCCTAAGGTCACACAAAAAATTTCTGAGACTGGATTTGAATTCATATCTTCCTGACTAAAATTCTATGATTAAGCCCTGGTTAAGCAGGAGGGGAGTGGGAAGCATGAAAACCCTACAAGCTAGGATTGCAGTGGGCACAGTGAGATCTGCAGCTGGAACCTGTTAAAATCCCCCAGAGGAAATTTACCAGTGAATATCCAGGGTGCCAGGCCTGGGATGAAGAGGGGTCAAGGTGTCAGGCCCCACAACAGTCAACATGGGGGGGTCATTTACCAAAATCTGACTCTGTAGTCAGAAGCATGATTCTGAGAAGGGAGTGGAAAAAGGAAAGGGAAAACCAGGAAGCCAATGGTGCTAGGTCACAATTACAGCAAGGCCAGTTGGGAAATACAAAATTGAGTCACTGTGTAGATGAATCAAAAGTGACAAAGTAAGGTGATTTGTAGGCTTCTTTTGATGGGTAACATATGGTGGGACAGACCCACTTATCCTGGTGTCTTAAAAAGGGCCCAAAATCTCTGTGACCCAAAAATTCCAAAAAGAAAGTACGTAAGTTTCTCTTATGAAGAAGCAGCAGGATTCACCAATATACAGAGTCAAGAAGACCTGAATTTGAATCCTACCACAGACACTTACTAGGTGTGACCTTGGATAAGTCATTTTAACTTCTCTTAGCCTCATTTGTAAAAGTGGGGGTGCTAATAGCACCTACCTCATAAGGGTTTTTATGAGTAACAAATGAGTTAATATATGTAAAATGCTTTGAAAACCTTAAAGTGCTATATAAATGTTAGCTGTAATGTAACAAATCAAAAAGGCAGTTTAGCATTATTTCCCTCCAAAGCTTTCCTCCTTCTGTTTATTCATTCTTCCAGCCTATTTATTGACTTTAGATTTTATGTTAGTACTGGATCTGTGCACTTCTGGAAAGAATGAATTTCTGTCTCTACATATTGCCATTTTCACAGCACAGATAAAGGGCTTGCAAGCTTTCAGTGCTCCCAAAGTTATAAGATCTAATGAGTCTTCTCACTGCCCTTTTAACACGAGCTCTGCAAGTTCTTTAACCTAGGTTTGCAGCCTGGGCTGCTCTGCTCCTGGGATCGGAGCCACACAACTACTGTTAGTTCTGAAACTTACATGCTAGTGATCATACCTCTCCATCAATCCCTTAATTGCAATCCCCTCCATGGTCTGACTGAAAACTGGGTGGTGGCAATCTCACTGCCAGATGGCCCCCATTCCTACACATTGTGCTAGTTCAGGAATCCTGTAAGATCTTTCCCTGCCCTGATACTCGGTCTTGCATCTGTGGACACAGGCACATACTGGACCTTAACCCCAATGCTCGCAGACCTCTTAGTCTGTCTTCCTAAACCACCTTGGGCTGGAAAAATTACTTACTGTGACTTTTTCTTGACCTTCCCAATCAGAATTTGGTCTGGTACATTTTCTAGATCTTTGTGGGAGAGGTGAGGCAGGAGAGCTAGACTATCCTTCTTTGTGCTAGTCTTGGTTCTACCAGCCTTTCTGAATTTACCAGTTTCATGCGGGATACCAACAACTCATTAACTCTTGTATTTTCAAAACTATAGGGTTGTTTTCTACTCTTCCCTCTTTTTCACAATCAGTCAGTTGCTAAGTATTTTCAAATGTACCTCTGGAGTACCTCTTATACACCTCTCCTCTTTTTCCAGATTGTCCTTCACGTCTATGTATTTGTGATCCCAATCTGTTCTCCCTTTTGTTGTCACTGTGGACTTAAATTTTTCTATTCCACTGATTATTTCTGTTGTGCAGGTGATGAATTCTGCTTCTCAATTCTTATTTCTCTCTTAAACCATTCAGGAATTTTTTGCTAGGATTCCATGCTCCTTTGAGAGTCCTCTGCTTCATCAGGGGTTGATTCACTTTTCTTTGTCTTACAAAACTGTATTTATTATAGATGTCTCATTTAGATCTTGAAGATATCTTCTCTCTTAATATCTTTCCTGTTGATTTATCTGCTTGTGCTCAAGATCTGTAAGTGAGTTTTCTTCCTACTGAGATATTTGGCAGTTACAGCTTCCCCCCCCCACCTTATATTTCCCCAACACTCACTTTCTGACTCCTTCCCCTTTAATGGTTGTTTCCCCAGAAGGGCAGGGTCTCAAAGCTACCCCAGCTATGCCTAGCCTATGCTGGGTAATTCACATTTGCCTGCTTTGATCTCTGTCCCAAGAGACTCCTGAGGTGGACAGACTGGCCTAAATCAGATGCCAGGTCCCCATGTTTCTGGCTTTCTATATCCACACACATGCCAGCATTCTGCCCCAGTTCATTCTATTCCCCAGGTTCCTGGATAATTATGAAGGAAATTGTAGCACACAGAACTGCTACACTGAAAGGTTACCAAGAGTAAGTTTTTGGCTTTTGGTTTTCCAAGGAACAGGGGAAAAGGGAAAGAGAGACTTGATTTTTATTGCAAGTCAGTGGGTTGATTTGTCTATGAAGGCTTACCAGAGCATGGTGACTGTTGGGAAGCAGTGCTAAGTGAACAATTCTCTGCTTTTGGTTCTTGAGATTAGGGTTCTTGGTGTCAGACCTTGGAGACAACTGAAATTGCTTTATCTTTTGCACATAAGTCTGATTTTGGGGAGGTTTGAGAGATCATGAGGATTAGATAAGGTATCTAATCCTCTATCTTGTGGGTCACATTCATTTACTCTTCACTACTCTATCTGCTCTCATTACTACCCACTTAGATTATTAACATTGCTTTCTTCTACCTCTATTCTCTTCCTTCTCCAATCTTCTCCATTCCTCAGCTAGATTGATCTTTACTTATGCAGACATCTGTTCATATCATCCATCTGTTCAAAACCCTTTGGTTGTTCCCTATTGCCCACAGAGCAGAGGTTCTTAAATGTTTTGGTCATAGATCCCTTTGGCAGTATGATAGCCATATGGCAGCCTAAGGACCACTTCTCAGAATCCTATCTTTAAATGTATAAATAAATAAACAAACAAAATAAATAAGTAATATAATATAATGCATAAAATAGAATACATAGTATTACAAAGAAACCAATTATATTGAAACACAGTTCTCAAAATACTTTTAAAACAGGCTCTTGGACTCCTGGTTAAGAATCTCTCCTGTATAGTTCATACTCCTTAGCCTGGCATTCAAGAATCTCTATAATCTGGAAGAGCCAAGATTGCGGGGTAAAAGCAGGAACTTGCTTTAGCTCCTGCTCCAATCACCTCCAATACCAGTTAAAAATGACTCTAAACCAATTTTAGAGCTACACAGCCCACAAAGTGACAGAGAGAAACAAATCTCCCACTGAAGTAAGCCTGGAAAGCTGATAGGAAGGGTCTATTGCACAGGGCTGGGGGCTGAGCATAGTCCCATGGGCCCAGACCCAGGGCAACCCCAACCAGAGGCACAGACCCATTGCAGCAGACTTCAGGAGAGTGAATAACCATCAGCTGTGGCAGTTTCCAGACCATAAACACCAAAGAGAAAGTAAAAGGTAATTGGGAAAGTCTGTTGGAACTCGGTGATAGAGGAGTGTGGTCCAGCCCCTGCCCCTGGGGTGAGAGGCAGCAGAAGACGCAGTGGCTGCAGCTGCTGCCACATGGCTGCCTCTGGAGCTCCTAGCCTGCAGATCATAGGGGGACCAAGTGACCATTCAGAAGGTAATAGCTCTTGCTTTGACCTGCTTGGATCTGGGTCACAGTCTTGGGTGGTGGTCTTGGGGTGAGGAATGTCAATTGCCAAAGTCTGTGGGGATTGTAGAGAGGGTGCCCTCCTCATAGCTCTGGCAACTGTGAAAATCCCAGCAATTTGGGACATAGCTCTCTCCACTCTGGAAGCAGAGTTCTACTGTGGCAAAGAGCTCAAAAGTCAAGTAATTGGCTGGCAAGATGAGCAAGCAGAAGAAGTGCAATCAGACCATAAAAATCCTTTTGTGGGGATAAAAAGGATCATAACATGGAACCAGAGGAAGTCAATGAAGTCAAAACTCCTGCATCAAAAGCTTCCAAGAAAAATATAAATTGGTTTCAGGCCATGGAGAAGCTCAAGAAGAATTTTGAAAATCAAGTAAGAGATGTGGAGGAAAAATTGGGAAGAGAAATGAGAATGATGCAAGAAAATCATGAAAAGCAAGTCAACAGCCTGCTAAAGGAGACCCCCCCAAAAAATACTGAAGGAAGAATGTCTATAATCTGATGCTCCCCTAGCTTTTTAACCTTATCTTATATTGCTGCCCTCCTTGGCCGTGCTTTAGCCAAACTAGGTTCCTTCTCATTTCCCTACATGCCCTGTGTCTTCCCACTTTCGTGTCTTTGCTCAAGCTTTTCTTAATGTCTAAAAACTTCATCCCTTGCCTGATGAATTCCTTGTGTTACATTTCATTGTAGAGAGATAGTGTGTCCTAGTGGATAGGGGGCTGGTTTCAAAGTCAAGGAGATAGGTTTAAATCCACCTTCTGGTACATACTGACTGTGTGAAACTGGGCAAATTATCTCATCTCTCTGCTTTCTAGGTAATGCTCTGAGATGGTGAGTTGCAGATATAGAGTCAATTTGTATTGGTAGAGGGAGTTTTCTTACCTGGGAGCAGGGATATCCTATAGTCAGCTCCAACCAGGTCTTAAGAGTAGATTATTAAATTTTTAGTGTGAGCATTTACACCTTGAAAATTAAGATACAAATCAGGCCTTGACATTATTTTGTTGACTGACTAGACAATAAAGTAATGAAGAAAATGTTAATAATAGAATTAAACTTTAAAGTGTGTCATGCTCACATTTTTTAAAAGAGCTAGTTATTAAACATTTACCAACATATCACTTCCTGGCAATTCTTAGTGTCAATGAAACCACAGCTCCAGACCCTACCTCTGTGTAATTAAAATAGCAATAGCTAAATTTTATTTAGCCCTTGACATATATTGTTTCATTTGATCCTCACAACAACTGTGTAAAGTACTATTATTATCCCCATCTTACAAATGAGGAAACTGAGGCTGAGAAAGGGACTTGCTAGTGTCTCATGTAGGATTTGAGCCTTGTTCTTCCTGGCTCAAAGTCCAGCACTCTATTCACTGGGACTACACAATAAAACATCTGTGGTTCCACTAGAGTTGGAATTCCATCCAGTAAGATCACAACTTAGTAAAAAAAAAAAAGCCTGCGATAGCTGCCTAAGATGCATAGAAGTTGAATGACTGGCTTATCCATTGATCATATAGTTACTCTTTGTCAGAGGCAGAATTTGAATGCAGATCTTCTGACTCCAACACCAGCACTTCATCTGCTATGTGATGCTGTCTGCACTTGTCACTTAGCTGAAGTCCTTTAGACTTCTTTGGAGTTCTTCATCATGCACCCAGGAACCTCACTACTGGGAAATCTCATCATCATCCTGCACTCACTCCCCCCCGCTATCTTCTTCCAGCTTTTTATTATATTTTCTCCCACCTATTAGATCATAAGTTAATTGAGGGTAAGGACTGTCATTTTTTTTATATTTGTATCCTCAGGACTTAGTTCAGTGCTTGGCATATAGTAGGCACTTGATCAATTTTATTGACTGATTGACTCTCACTAAGAGAATTCCTACCCATCTTCTAAAGCAGTAGTGTCAAACTCAAATAGAAACAGGGTCACTAAACCTTAGAAAACCATGTTTTAGCATTATCTGTGTTCTATTGTATTTTATTTTATTTTGTTGGTTATATTTCCCAGTTGCATTTTAATCTGCTTCAAACTACACTAAGGAGTGTTCTGGATGCAATATGTGGGGAGGGAGGCAGAGGGGGAACCCATACTTGACACCTTTGCTCTAAAGTCCAACTTAAATGCCATTTCCTCCAAGAAATCTTCCCTGATGTTCCCTGTCAAGAAAAACTTTCCTTATTCCCACTCCCTTGGGCTTGACAAACAACTTTATTTATACTCTCTAATTTTTCTATTTAGTATCATAGTAGTGCATATGTCTCAATCTTTCTACTAGATTATAAAAGGTCCACGAGCCCAGGGATTGTGTCTTATTTAAGCCTTGCATCCCTTCCCTCTCTCCCCCCCACCCAGTGCTTAGTATAATGATCTGTTCATAGTAAGTTACTTAATACATGTTAAATTGAATTAAATCCTTTAAAGGCACGGCTTGTCACTGGCACCCCCACTTAATGCATCCTCCCCTAGAGTTTTCTGCTTCCCCTGGAAAGACAAGGCTGTGTAAGCCTCACAACTGTCACTTTCACTGATGCTGAAGACAGATGTTCACTGTTGAATGAACACAACATCTGCTTTTCTCCTGCCTGGATGGAGAATATGTTATTTGAGATAAAAATTATCCTGTTTTATCTAAATATGAGTCTAGAAGCAACTTTATAAGAACTCAAGTTTCCCCATATGCCCCTCCCCCTTTTCTTTGGATTGAAAATGGAGCAAAAGACAGAGCATAAATCAGAGAATGGGTTTTAATCAATTAATTAATAAACATTTATTAAGTGTCTACCTTGTGTCAGTCCCTGTGTTGGGCATACAATAGAAAGCAAAAGAAATTCCTTGCCCCCGAGGAGTTTACAATCTAATGAAGGGGCAACACAGAAACAAATATATACAAAACAATCTACATATAGGATAAATAGGAAGTAATTTATAGACAGAAGGCACTAGAATTAAGAAGGATTGGGGACGGCTTCCTGTACAAGGTGAGATTTTGGTTGGAACTTAAAAGAAGCCAGGGAGGTCAACAGATGGAGCAGAGGAGGGAGAGTATTCCAGGAATGGAAGACAGCCAGAGAAAAGAGGTAGAAAACTTCTGCCCTGCTGACAAAGCAAGTCGGATCAGGTCTCTTTCCCCAAGAAAGGGAGAAAATGACAGTGGAGAGAGAGATAGCTAGAGTGACTGATGAATACCATGAGGGCAGCCCTTGACTCCTTAGCAATTCTACTGACCCTTGCCATTAGTCTTAGTTGACCTACTTAGAGTGGAGAACTCAGAGGCAGCTGAGGCTTGCTCAACCCAGAGTGAAACACCCAACTCCCTTTGTCTGCCTTAGAATAAAGCCCCTTAGCCCCTGGAACATCTGGGTATCATAAGTTGGTCAGGTATTATGTCTAGACAGAAACTACCTTCTCTAAGGCAGATAAAACATAAGGAACATGCTCCATCCTGCCCCCCCCTTCCCTAAAATATACACACACCTCTTCCCATAAAGGGACTGGACAGAGCCTGGAATAACTGAAGTGCTTTGGACCAAACTGAAAAATGAACTGCTTTGTATCTCTAACAAGGCATCAGCCAGATTCCAAGTAGTAAGAAGTAGTCCCTGCAAACCATTTAGGCCTCCCATTCCATTGCTGGATAGCTCTGATTATGGAGGAAAGTCTTCCTTCTATTGAGGTGAAACCAGCACCCCTACAACCCTATAACTAGAAGACACTAGAATTAAGTTGTCTTAGGTCTGCCCTCTGAAGCCAAGCAGAGAAAGTCTAATCCTACACCCACACGACAGCCTTTTATATCCTACCAACATAGGGAGCCCCCTTAAAGCACTACATCAATGTCAGTTGTTCTTAGTGTTATAGGAGGTAACAAGGTATAGTCAAGCAGGGGTGGGGGAACCTGTGACCTCAAGGCTACATGTGGTTCTCCAGGTCCTCAAGTGCAGCCCTTTGACTGAATCCAAACTTCACAAACCAAATTCCCTTAATAAAAGGATTTGTTCTGTAAAACTTGGACTCAGTCAAAAGGCTGCACCTAGAGTTCTATCTGTATCAGTTACAGAGTCATGCTCAGTCAGGAAGACCTGTTTTCAAGTCCCATCTCTGATATAAAAGTTCTGGTACCCTCGGTAAGTCATTTACCTTCCTATTGACCTCAATGCAATTATAAGCCATAGAATTCTAAATTATTCAACAGTTACTAATCCCCTTGAATGGAGGGGCTTTTCACCCTGGGAATTCTCTAACCCCAGTGAAATCATTAGTACAGATTCCTCCCCTTTCCCCACCCGAAATGTATTTGTTTTAAAGATAGTAAACAACCATAAACAGTAAACAATTTTAACCTCTGTTTTAGCAGAACCAGTCCCAACAAGGCGGGCAGTGGTATTTTAGACAAATAAAAAAAGGATTAGAAAAAGCTAGTAGAGGACAAGAGAAAGAAAGAACTCCCAAGAACTAGAACTTCAAGATGACCAGGGAGAGATGGGAAAGCAGAAGCCCTAGGGAGAAATGTCTTAAGAAGTCAAAGAGAGAAGTCTTTCTCTTCTTGTAGTTTAGGGAAGGAGGGAAAGGGGGGATACTTTTCCAGATCCCAGTTTAAGGAAGGGGTTCTTAACCTAGGGTCCACAGATCTTCTCCAAGGGATTTTTGGATAGATTTCAAGGAATACATGAACTTAGATGGGAAAAAATTAAATTTTTGTTTTTCACAAACATTTGCTTTCATTTGAATCCTTCACTTAATCTTAGGGAAATTTAAAAACATTTTCTGGGAAGGGTTCCATAGGTTTCACTAGACTGGCCAAAAGGGTCCATGGCATACACCAAAAGGTTAAGAATCCTGGGCCTAGGGTAATGGAGGCCCACAGCCTCAGGCCCATGGAGACTAAACTAGATGCTAGAGGGACTGTGGGAGAGAGGTGCCCTCCACAAGCCTCAGGGGCCTTGCCTGTCTGTTAGGTGAGAAGACAAAGAGCAAATGGGGGACAGAAATTAAATGGAAGGACTCAGCCTTCATTCACAATTTATAATGTAAGGGGGAGGCAGCACCCAATCAGGGCAGATATGAGAAACTTTGAGGAGACACACAGGGGAAAGTGCTGGCCTCTGACAACCTGCCAGGGTGGTTATAAAGATAAAGATAGCCTCACCTCTCTCCTCTCAGTTACCCTTGGCAGGATGGGGGGCGGGGGCAAAGGGAGGAGAGGACTGAATTATCCTGATAATTACTTACCTTAACTCTTGGCTGCAGCAGGAGAGACAAGACCTCAGAGGGAGATGATTATCCCCCATCATGCTTTTAAACCAGAGCCCTTTCACTATTCAAAGTCATTTCAATTTTAAGGTATCTGGAATTATGGGGAAAGGCTTATGGAAACTGCATTTTTATTCTAATGCTGTTCCTTTCTGTTGGCAGAACAAAGCATCTCCAGCACCCAGGTCTGGCCGTCTGTGGCCTGGGGATCACTTAGAACTTGGTGCTGCTATCACCCTGCTCCCTGCTTTGAGACTTAACCAGCCTTTCTCACATCCTTCAGCCTTCTTATATATCATCACAGAGAGGCAGTGTGGTATGATGGAAAGAGCACAGGACTTAGAAGGCAAATGCTGTCCTGATTTTCTTTTAAGAGAAGATGGAGGAGGAAGAGGAGGAGAAGGAGAAGGAGGAAAAGGAGAGGAGGGGAAAGAGGAGGAGGAGGAGAAGAAGAAAGTTGCAAAATACACTTCTATTCCAAATTCAACACATTACTGTAAGTTCTTCTAGTAGGATATAAGTTTTTTGAGGGCTGGTCCTATTTTGGTTTTTAATCATTTTATCCCCCATACCTAGGTCAGACATACCTTGGACATAATTGTTGTTGTTCAGTCATTTTTCAGTTGTGTCTGACTCTCTGTGACCCCATTTGGGGTTTTCTTGGCAAAGATACTGGAGTAGTTTGTCATGTCCTCCTGCTCATTTAAGAGATGAGGAAACTGAGGTAAACAGGGTGAAGTAACTTGCTCAGGGTCACACAGTTAGTAAGTGTCAGAGGCTGATTTGAGCTCAGGTCTCCCAGATTCCAGGGTTGCATGCCCTGGTACACATGAAAACCTTTAAAAATTCAATTTTATTTTATTTTCCATTCTGAATTCTTTCCCTGCCACAACCCCTTGCTTCATCCATTGAGGAAGCAAACACAATAGACAATTAATAAATTCTTGCTGAATAAATGATTAAAAGAATGGTTTGTAAGCATTTATAATGGACAGTGGAAAGAATGCTGAACCTGGAGTCAGGAAGTCTTCAATTCAAATCTAGCTTCAGATACTTGTCGGATGTGTGACTCTGGGCAAGTGGTCCAACTTCTATCTGACTCAGCTTCTTCATCTGTAAAATGGGATAATGATAGCACTTACCTCCCTATTCTTGGTGTGAGAAGCACTCTATAAATTTGAGCCATTATTTTTATTAAGAGAAGGAAGTAATAAACATTAAAATGCTGAATGGCTTCATCAAAAACAGGTCATGCCAGACTAACTTTATTTTCTTTTTTTCACATGGTAACAAAACCAAAAGATCAGGAACACCATAGACATAGCATACTTGGATGTCATAAAAGCATTTGACAAACTCTCTTGAGATATCCCTTTTAATAAAATGGAGAGCTGTCTGGCAGATGAGTTTGATGGATTGGATCTGGTTGGATAGCCAACCAATCCCAACAAGTAGTCATTAATGAGCCAGCCTGGAGGGAGGTCTCCAACAGAAAGTCCTAGGGATCTCTCTTATGGCTCTGTGTCACCATTTTTTTTAATCCATGATTTGGATAAAGCCGTAGAAAGAGCACATGTCAAATTGATGGTGCAAAGCTGGAAGCAATAGCTAACACAGAATCAAGATTCAAAAAAGATTTTTGACAGGCTAGAAAAAATGAGCCAAATGCAATAAGATAAAGCTTAATGGGGGAAAATATAAAGTCCTTTACTTAGGCACAGAAAAAACAATTTCAATTCCACAAATTCTCAATGGGAGAGGATGGGGTTAACCAACGATTCATCTGAATGAGACCTAAGATTTGAATAGACTGCAAGCCCCATAGGAGCCCACAGCATGATATGGTAACCTCCTATCAGGCAACATTAAAACACAGTGCCCAGAGAAAAGGAGGCAATAGTCTCAATATCCTCTCTCCTGGAGAAATCATGTACAGTTCTAGGTACCACATTTTAGAAAAGATAGATAATAATAATGATGATAGCAACAGTAATAATAACATTTATAGAATACTTTAAGGTTTGCAAAACACTTTACAAATAATATCTTATTCTGTCCTCTCAACTACCCTGGGAGTTAGATGCTATTATTATCATTTTACAGATGAGGAAACTGAAGCAGACAGAGGCTAAGTGATTTGCCCAGAGTCACACAGTGAGTAAGTTTCTGAGGCCACATTTGAACTCAGGAAGATGAGTTCTGGCACTCTATCCACTTTGACACATAGCTGCCCAGAATGAGCTATGTATAAAGCCTAAACACTTCTATTGAATCAATTAATCAATCAAAGGCTTTAGAATAAGTGTGAAAAATTCTGGTTCTAAATTGAAAAAATGTCCTTGAAAGTCACTGGATGAATGAAATGACTTTGCATGAAAGTATATTTAGTTTGGTCAAGGAGACTTAGTCCCAATCCTATGGGTTTTGTATAAAATAGTTAGTCAATTTAGAACCCAGAGACAGCTTGGGGCAGAAGCCTTCCTGTCGAGCCCTTGAGAAGGAATCACTTGAGATGGGGTGGGGGGAGGTGAGGAAAAGTTTCTCGCCTCAGCTTCAACTTCAGTTCTCTCATGTACTCTCCCTCCCTCTTGGTTAGAAAAAAACTTTGTGAACTATGAAGGATCCAGATGATTTTTGATTTCCCATTGGTGTCCAGCATCTCTAGAACAATGAGTTTTGGTATGTGACATTGGTAGCTGAAAACAAGCTAGATTTGCAGAGGAAAGGAAGATTTCAAGTCTCCACAAGGAGTCTAGCAAAGAAGCTATACCATAGATAAGGGAAATTTCATGAGTACCCTAGGAAGCAAAGGATATAGTATCCAGAAGTTGTGAGCTACCCTTTTGCCACATCCTTTTCTAAGCTTGAGCCCACTTTCTCTGGTCTCTGTTCTATGTGGGACACTGGGGGGATAATTATACCAACTATTCTTACTGAACCTTTTCAGAAAGCTAACTAATGGATATAGCACACCAGTGGGGGCTCATAAGACATCCTCCAACCTACTGGCTTGAAGAAAAGTAGTAGCCATGTCTGGGGACCCAACTCACCATTGCAAGTGGGAATTTGAGAGTGCTTCCTGAGTATCTTCACTATCTTAAGTACTTTTAAGAGTCTAAGGTTTGATTTGTCAGCATGTTTGTGTCAGTGAAAGTAACTGTCCACCCTCTAAGGCAGCTCTTCTTAAACTGTGGGTCGCAAGCCCACATGGGGACAAGAAAAAATTGGCAACAGTAAAATTTGAACACGCATGACCAAAAGTTCATTAAAAATCAAATGCATAATGAATCTGATGTGTTTCTGGCAGTGCTTGCCCATGTTTTGAACACAAAGCATGCACACTTTGCACTCAGCATGCCCTCAGGTCACACAATGCCAATGAATGGGAAAAAGGATCTCCAGTGAAAAAAGTTTAAGAAGAACATCAGGCGCTGTCTTTCTGAGTCAGCCAAAAAATCATCACCTGTTCCCAACTTCCTGTTCTAGAATTTTATATTTATATTGCTATCAAACACTACCCTGTCCAACCAATTCAATTCAGTTCTGTTGAATGAATACTTTATGAATTGTCTACTTTGCTCCAGGCACTGTGCTAAGTGCTTGGGACACTGGGACAAAAACAAAACAATTTCTGCCCTTAGGAGAGTATGTTCTATCAGAGGAACATAACATGGACACAGAATCTTCCTTGCCAGAGGCCCACAATCCCAGAACTTAGTCTGTCTTTCATCACCACAAGCATTTATTAAACCTTTATTTTCTGCCAAGAATCATGCTAAGTATGGTAATATACAAAGAGAGACAAAAACAATGCCTGGCTTCAAGGCACTTACATTCTAATGGGGACGTGGTTAACATGTAGATAATTCTCTCTCTGTCTCTGTCTCTCTGTCTCTGTCTCTCTCTCTCTCTGTCTCTTTCTCTGTCATCTCTCTGTCTTTCTGTCTGTGTCTCTGTCTCTCTGTGTTTATGTGCATATTTTATGTGCATAACAAACAGAACACAGTCTGAGAGGGGAAGACTGGGGTGTGTGGTTAGGAAGAGGAGATCAGAAAGAGCCTCCTGGAGAAGGTAAGGTTTGAGATGAGCCTTTGAAGGAAATTAGGAAAATTAAGGGGTGAAGGTGAAGAGGGAAAGCATCCCAGCCAGTACCAATGCATAGAGGTGAGAGACAGAATGTCATGTTTGAAAAATTGTAAGTAGGCCATTGTTTCTGCATCATAAAGTGTCCAAAGTGGAGTAAAGTATAAGAAGATTAGAAAGATTTTTTTTAAAGAGCCAGATTATAAAAAGAGCTTTAAATGTCAAACAGAGACATTTAGATTAGATTCTGGAGACACAGGGAACAAATGGAGCTAATTGAGCAGGGAGGTGGCATGGTTGGAATTCTACTTTAGGAAGATCACTTTGTCGCCTGAGTGGAGAATGGATTGGAGTGAGGAAAGACTTAAATAGAGAAGCTGATTGAGATAGTTCATCTAGGAGGTGATGAGGGCCTGAACTAGGGTTGCAGAGGGAAGAGAGAAGGGAAGAGTAGGCATGGGGGAGATGATGCGAAGGACGGAAAGATATCTATAGGGGAGGTGTTGTGAAGGTAGAAACACAAGATTCGGACATGGTTTAAATACGTGGAGTGAGTACCATGGGGACACCTGTGAGGAGGACCCAGTTTGTGAGCCTGGGCAGCTAGGAGGATGCTGTACCTTTATCAACAGTGGGGAAGTTCAGGACAGGGAAGAGTTTGGGGGAAATCTAATAAGTTCTCTTTTCATGTTGGGTTTGAGATGTCCATGGATATCCAGCTGGAGATGTCCCAAAGGGAATTAGTGACATAGTGCTGGAGGTAAGAAGAAAAGGTAGCACTGGATATAGAGATCTAGTAATCATGTGCACAGAGATGGTAACTGATGGAAGAGATCTTCAGGTGAGACAGGATAGAACGGAAAGAAAAAATGGTACATGACTGAGCCCCAAAACAACAATTCAATCTTGCTTTACCTCCAAGCCTCCAAGTGAGTTGAGTACCCCCTGACACTGTGGTTTCTGCCCCTGCTCTCCTGGAGCCTCCTGCAAAATGTGGAAGGAATAGCTACTCTTCCAGGACCACTGACTGTCTGAGGAAGCAATGCCTCAGTCTCATCCTGTGGGTGCCATGTAGGTATCCATTGACTGCTTCTTGACAGAATCTACTCTGCCCCAAATCTGTCACCACCATATGAGAAGACTACAAGACCTCCATTATCTTAAACCACTAGAGTCCCAGGAAAGTGAGGATCAGAGCTAACATACAGGCTTGCCCCACTTCTTTCTCTATCCCTAGACCTGAGAGGACAAGATTCTAATTTTGATGTTCTCAACTTTGGATTTGAAAGCTAACCTACAATATCTTGGCTCTCATCTCTACTCACAAGCAACCCCCTAGGTCCAGAGTCTACAGCCACAAATGGAGATATTTCCCATCATTCCCTCTTTCATTCATCCATCTGAGAAAAGAAATATTAGACACAAATTGGGGAAGGGAAGAGGGAAAAAAAGAATTTTACCTGATAGCTTTGCTTTATATTTAAAAGGAATGCCAAGTTGTACACAGTAGATTTATAGTTTCATCTTTTGTGATCATCTTTTTTTATTATACTATGTTATGGAATGCTTGTTTTATTCCATAAATTAAAAATAAAAACAATTTTAAAAAGAAGAAGCAACAAGTCATCCTGCTGAGTGGCCAGACACCATCTTCTACACCAGTAGAGCCCTGTCCCAGACCAACAGTACAGAAATTTGACCCATACAAGAGTTAAATGAAGGCTTCATATGAAAAACATCTTCTGATAGAGAAACATATCTACTAAACATATTCTGCATTCTCACCATGACCTCTACCCTCTCAGCGAGCCATTACTTATAATAAGGTAGAAAAATGATAGGGAGAGAACTTTAAAACTCAGTAAAATTAATCAACATATCAAAATTTTTTGACATTATATGTGATGTTCCACATTCATGGAACCTCATTTCTGCAAAGGAACCAGATTAGGAATATTTTCATGACTATTGGAGCCAAGTTTGGTTATTTAAATTTTTTAACAGTAAGTTTCAATAATTTTGTTTGCATACATTTTGTACTATATTTTCCATATGTATATTGTTTCCCCTCAATAAAATTTACGCTACTAGAAGGGACCTGTTTAGTTTTTGTTACTGTACCTCAAGCTACTAGCAAACTTCTTGGTACACAGCAAGCACTTAATACATGCTTGTTGAATGAATACATGTGTGCTCCCCAGCTACCTACCATGTACCCCTAAATCACTATGTTTGATTTGCCTAAGCTAGGGTAGGGAACTGGTGGCCTCAAGGCCACGTGTGGTCTTCTTGGTCCTTAGGTGCAACCTTTTGACTAAATCCAAGTTTTACAGAACAAATCCTTTTATGAAGGGGATTTGTTCTGTGACATTTGGATTCAGTTAAAGGGCCACACTTGAGGACCTAGAGGGTTCCCCACCCCTGGATGTGTGCTGGGTACCTATATGTTCAGTATTCTACAATTAGTCACAAAGAAGAGAAAAAACCAAATGAAGACTTATTTGTGCTTGTCCTGAGAGTCTTCCTTGGGGGTTGGCTAGGTGGCATAGTGATGAAGACTTCTTGGAGGAAGAGGAGATGACAGGAGCTGAGTCTTAAAGGATAAGTAAACTCTTGTTAAGAGGAGACTGTAGGAGTAAGGAGTCAAAGGATTTAGAATTTGAAGGGTCTTCCAAAAGGTTCATCCTCCTAATAACAGCTCAGAGTCAGCCATCAATCACACTGAAGGCAGCAGTGTCATTTCTAAGTATTTAGTCTGGGGAAGAAGGTTGAAAGAGGTACATGCCAGCCACTTTCAGGGATCTGCATGATCATTACATGGAAGAAGAAAAAGAGTAAGACTCCTCCTACTTGGGCTCAGAATACAGAACTAGGTGGAAGTTGCAAAGATTCAGGTTTCCTAGGAATTAGATCTATCCTTCCCTGAAATGGACTGCTTTATAAATCATGAGCTCCCCATCACTAAAGGGCTTCAAGCACAGATTGGATAGGTACTTGTTGGGAATGGGGTACCTTCAATAGAAATAAGGAAGGTGGTGAGGAGAAAGGTTGTTGGGAAGAAATTGATATCTGTTTTTGAACTAATTGACTGGTGGAAAGGATTCCTGTACTGGTAACTTTTGCAATTAGATGGGATCTCAAGTCACTTACACCATGAAGATTGTATGAGGATGGGAGAGATGTATCCAAGTCATGCAGCGAACATTTTGTCTTGTCATGAGATTGTAGAATCATATATTTAAAGCTAGAAGAGAAATTAGAGGCCATCAAATCCAAATCATCATTTTTTGGTTGAAGAAACTGAGCTTTAGAGAGGTCATCATTTTACCAACATAACACAGCTAGTAAGTGTTAAAGGCAGGATTTGAACTCAAGTCTTCCTGACTCCAAGACCAGCATGCTATCTGAAATGGAGAAATCTTTTCATTTTCCTGGTCTTGTTTCATGCTGCCATCACAAACACTCGAGACAAAATAATCCTCAAGGGAGACTGCTGAGTTACTTAACCAAAGTTGCCAGTGGCCAGAGCTACTATGGTAGGCCAATATGGTGAGAAAGAAGAAGAGAAGGAGGGAATGGGGAAAAGAGGAGTCTAACATATTGCCACCTCCTGCCCCCACCCTACTGCTCCCAGTAAAGCCTGAAACACAAGCCCTGTCCTCCCCTTGACTGATCAACCATCAACCTTCACCAAACTGTCCAAATGCTCTAAATGAAATGACTCTTTTAAGAACCTGAAGGATTTTTTCCTTTGCTAATCTAAATAAAACATAATTTAGTGGGAAGTTTGGGAATAATTCAGTAGAATCTGTTGTTTTTTCCCCATCCAAAAATATGTCTCTACCTCCAGCACAGAGTGGGGGTTGGGGAGTGGGGACATTAACACCTATCAATATGTGAGAAACATCTTCAAGATATATAGGTGTATTTCTACATATATATATATATTTATATATATATGTTTAGCTGGGGAAAATACATAGATAATTCAGCATCAGAGCAAACTCCTTAGCCAGAGGGGGACTTAGTGAATTAAGCAGCTACTTTTAAGTCTGATGTCTCTCTGGACCACAGTCTTTCCAAGGTGAATAAATAGAGACTGATTCCTTTTCCACAACCAAAGAGTTTTGCGAATCTCATAGAATTATTGACCTTGGACAACATATTAGGCCTCGGCTGCAAGTTTAAGGCTACTTCTATCCCATCCCACACCAACCACCTATATTTGAATCACATTATTTCTCTCTTTTCTTAAAACTAGCAGTTGTATACAAGATTTTGGGAGAGATTCTAATCTTTGAAGAATGGTAATTCAAGTGCTTCCTGGAGGCAGGAAGATGGCCCAGATGACCTCCTACATGCTCCCCCAGTCTAAGAGTTTTCAGTAGTGTAGCACCAGAAAAAAAGGTACATTCTCCATTCAAAGTTCTGCCATAGGTGATACATGAAAAGAACTGACCCATAGTGGAATATTCTCCTTCCCTTAGCGTTCATAGCATCCTTCAAGGCTCAACTTAAGCCTAGCTTCCTATAAGAAAACTTTCTCAATACCCCTGATTATTAGTGTTTCTCTAACTCCTCAAATTAAATTGTGTGTATCCCTGTTTCTTTGTTTGTCAAAGAGGGAATTGGACTAGATAATCACTAAAGGGTTTGTTTGTTTGTTTGGGGGGGGATGGAGAGGTTGAGTGTTGTCCTTCTGTCATGACCCTTGCTAAGTCACCTCATTTCTTTCTGCCTTAGTTTCTTCATCTGTAAAGGTGAAGAGTTAGGCCTGGTGTTCTTCTGAGTCCTCAATTTATATCATGTTAATCTGTTTAAATGTTCTATTCTGCCTCCTTCTCCAGTAGAATGTAAACTCTCTGAGGGCAGGGACTGTTTCATTTGTCTTTGTATCCCCAGTTCCTAGTACAATGCCTAACACAGTGCTGGCACTTCATAAACACTGGTTGAACTGAGTTGGACTAGGACAACTGCCACAAGGTCAGCTCTGTTATAGGTATCCCAGGCTCCAAAATAGTGAGTTCTAGCAACTTCTGAGTTATTCTTTCAGCCCGGCTTGGTTTGGCTTGGATCAGATACATGTATGTGCTGGGCACAGTGTATGAGCATAAAACAACACAGTCCCTCCCCCAGTGAGAAAAGGACCCAGCGTCTATGCTTGAATAGACCTCTAGTCCCAGTCATAGTCTAACATAAGCCATGGCTTGAGCTGATGGGAAGCAACCTCCTCTTTCTCTCTCTCTCCTTCTGCCACTAATCACATCAGACTTCTGAGGAGTCAGATTTAGCCCCATCTATCTTAATCCAGTCAAGACTCCTTCTTTCTTCCCCATCATCACTTGGGACAGAGAGTAGAGTTTCTCAAAAAGACTTCATTAGCAACTAAAGAAAAGATGAAAGAAAGCAACCCTCAGACTCCAGAAATGTCCAGGACCAGAGCTAAGTATTCATCTCCTAAAAATGTCCCTAGTCTTCTTATTGAGACTGATTCAGCTTTTTTGGGTTAATTGGCTTCTTACCCCATCTCCCTCTCCTCTATGTTAGCCTCACCATACTGCCTCAGCAGATACCCTAGCATGACTCTACCTGCTTCCATAAAACCCAACTCCTGGTTCCTTTATGCCTCAAAGCTGGCTTCTTCTGAGCTCCTTCTCACTGGGCTCTTCCACAATCCCCCTATGCCTTTTCCACTAAGTTCTGAGGTCATGAGTTTTATGTTTAGAAGGCTAGGCCAGACCATCCATGAAGATCCAATCAAACTAGTCTTCTGTGTCTGTCCATTTCTACCACTACCACCACCCCTATTCCCTTTCCATTAATTTCTGGGGTTGTGACTTCCATGTTTAGAAAGCTAGGTTAGACTATCCATGAAGACCCAATCAAACCAGTCCTCTATATCTGTCCCTAAGAATCAACAAATTTTACTAAGCTGTGAACATGTATATAGAGAAGGGCAAGAGACTGCATAGCCTATAATCATAGAGTTACAGCTAAAAAGACTTTGGTAGACCAGGGTCATAGGTCTTATTCAAACCCGTCTTCTAATTCCAAATCTAATGTTGTTTCCCAAATATCACTCAAAAAACCATTAGGAATCACCCAGCTCAAACTCCTTCTTTGATAGATAAAGCAATAGGGATACAAAATAGAACTTGTCCAAGGTCATAAAATTAGTCTGTGGCAAGGCCAGAAATAGAGTTCAGGTTGTCTCCTAGGTGGTCCAGGCCCCCAGTCCTACCCCAGGCAGCCTCTCTATAGGGATTAGATCCAAGAAATACAGTAACTACCCCTTTATTAAATAAAATTTGGGACCCAAAGAGACTATCCTGTGGCTTATCAGACTACAAACAGAGCTTTCTGGTGAGGTTATCTGGTAGCAGATTTGTGGATTCAGACCCAACTGCTTTATTCATTTCTTTTCCTAGGATACAAGCCAAACCATGTCACTTCTCTTCTCAGTAAAATCCTGTGTCCTGCGATTGGTTCAAGGCTCAAATGCAAACTCCTCCCTTTGGTATTTAAAGCCCTTTACAAACTGGTCTAGCCTACCTAGGTGGTGCAGTAGATAGAGT
Organism: Petaurus breviceps papuanus; assembly: GCF_028583685.1. Taxonomy (NCBI): domain Eukaryota; kingdom Metazoa; phylum Chordata; class Mammalia; order Diprotodontia; family Petauridae; genus Petaurus; species Petaurus breviceps. The sequence continues at coordinate 1,527,839 of NW_027187338.1, forward strand.
ACCGGAACCAGGTCAGGAAGAATTGTGTTCAAATCTTATTAGTTACGTAGCCCTGAGCAAGGTGCTTGACCTATCTACCTCAGTTTCCTCATCTGTAAAAGGGGACTAATAATAGCACCTACCACCCAGGGCCATTGTGAAAATAAGTAAAATAATGAAGTACTTTGCCAAATATGTAAATGCTAGCGATTAATATTATCTTTCTAGCTTTATCACACATTAATTCTTTTCATGCTCCCTTAGCCAAACTTGCTTTGTTTTTCCATATACATAATACTCTATTTCATGATTTCATGCCTTTTGCGCTGGCCTGGAATTCACTCTCTCCTCATCTTGGCCATTTAGAATCCCTAGGTTCTTTCAAGACTCATTCAAAATGGCACCTTCCACATGTGGCCTTTCCTGATCTTCCCACCAGTTACTGCCATCCCCACCAAAATCACCTTGAATTTTTAAAAATATTTTGTATATGCCAGCATACTATATCCCCTAATAAAATGGAAGCCCCTTGAGATCACAGACTGCTTCAGTATTGTTTTGGCAATCCTAGAACCATGCACAGTGCTTTGCACATAGTAAGTGTCCAACAAAAGCTTATTTATTGATTGATTGTTAATTTCCTTCTCATCATAGAACACTTTAGTGGGGAGATTCCTAATTAGCTGTATTTGGACCCAATCCATTCGGGGATAGGATCGGTGCTGTGTTATAGAGGACAGGCCCACAGGAAGGGGTTGTCAGCCCAGCAGCACAGAGCACAGTTCATAGACAATGTTTTAATGGTGTCTGTTCCTAGAGGTCGGGGGAATGTGCTCAGCAGTGCACATGACAATTCTACCATGAGTCCAGTCTCCTGGTCAAAAACAATCCATTCTTGAGGGGGTTCCTTAAGGCTCTTTGCACTCCAAAATCCTGGATAACTGTCATGGTATGCGCACAATGGAGAGGAAATGTATAAGTGTACTCTGTCAGAGAAGAAGTATATCTTGAAAGAAGGCAGTAACTCCTCCAAGGTTGGGCCCTTAAACAAAGCCCCATTTGCCCTGGGCTAGTTACATCTTTGTTGCCAGGAATGAAGACCTAGGAGTTTAGATTGGGTAGCAGTTTTGGAAAACTTTGCTGTGGAGGGATTGTGAGGGGTATTAAATTAGGCTGGGACTGAAAGTCTGCCTGATGGAGGAGGGGCTCATCGCCAGGTAGATCTCAGCCTCTCCTCCACAGGACATGTGATTAGCTCAGCTTTCTGACTCAGCTAATGATGTCATGACCATTGCCTCGCACATAATGGGACATATCAGAGAAGAAAAATGATTATCATTACAAACATGAGAGCAGCCAACCCAAATGGACTTGGCCTGTCACTCTGTGCTGTAAATGATGGGGCTGCTTCTCTTCCCTCGGGGCTGGAGAAGTACAAAGATGCTTCCGATCTTGGAAAAACCTAGGGCTTTAGAGTACATTCTTCTTGGCAGGAAGAGCCCACTGGAATCGAAGGAGAGCTGCCACAGGAAGGGGTTTTTCCATTCCAAGAGAGGCCTGGTTGCCCTGCCCCTCTCCCTGCCTGGCCCACATCTGGCAAGGGTTTCTCTCTATCACTACCTTGCATTTTAACCTGGACCTGGGAAAAGCCATGAGTCTGGTGAACAGCAAACTCACTGAATGGCTGCTCTTCCTGCCAGACACAGATTAAAAGTGATTTTTCCCCCCTTAAATTACATTTTATTTTCTCACCAGCTGCTAACTCTCGGGGACAGATTGGGAGATAAATTATCACAGCAGTGAATGAATCTAATTTTTCAATATAATTCACCGTAATTCTATATTTTCCACACAAGATGGAAATAGAGCTGGCTCATTTCCAAGAACTGAACTTTTGCAAAAACACAATACCCCCAGACTCTTATAGGCCTCTTAGTTTTGAAGCTCTAGACCACAGAGCAGGCAGATTAAAACCCCATCATCCTTAAGAGATAAAAAAAAGAGAGAGAGAATGCCAGACAGGGAGGTATAGAGAAGAAGAAGGAGGGTAAGAAGGAAGGAAGGAAGGAAGGAAGGAAGGAAGGAAGGAAGGAAGGA
>NW_027187338.1:1530014-1534454 GCF_028583685.1 Petaurus breviceps papuanus
AGGAAGGAAGGGAGGGAGGGAGGGAGGGAGGGAGGGAGGAAGGAAGGGAAGGAGGGAAGAAGGGAGGGAGGAGGAGGAAGAGGAGAAAAGAGAGGAAAAAGCAAGAGAAGGGAAAGGAGGGAGGAAGTAAGGAAAAGGAGGGAGGAAGAAAGGAAAGGAGGGAGGGGGAATAGAGGTAGGAAGGAAGGGAGGAAAGGAGGAAAGGAGAGAAGGGAGGGAAGGGAGGTGGGTATAATAAAGAAGGAAGGAAGAAGATAGAAACACAGAGGCTTATTGTGTGCAAATGCCTGAGGGAAGACTGTCTCTACAGCCTGGGAAAGGAGGTCTGAGGTAATGAGAGACCAAACAGTAATGGAATTTGCTGTGCACTCAGAGTCTGTATTTAGTTCCAACAGTTCTATGTGGTGCCATGTAGACATTTGTTATTGTTAGCAGCTTATTGACTCAAGTTGGGTAGTGGGGATAGAGAGAAGAGGCTTTAATCAAGGCCTCGCCTGAATTCTGAATATGGTTGCACCGAGTGTCAACAAATCCTCTTTGGGCCATTTTTCTTTCCTGGGGTCTCCCCAGTCAATATATCTAGAGTAATTAGAAAGGGGATCTACTATCATGGTTATTTACTAATGAGTCTGCTCAATACCACAACTCCTAGATGTGGGTCTTGCTGCCAGACTGCTACTGGTAGCCACTCCAGGGCCCTCTGCCTTGGACCACAGGGTACTGCCTGGTAAGACGGATGGGCTTCAGCCTCCAGTTCAGATGAGCTTAAATAATTAAAAGAAATGTCAGGCATCCATTACAGGGAAGAAGTAGCTGCCTCTGCCAGGCCTCTAGAAGATGCTAGGACTAAGTCTTGCCTTTTATCCATGGGGAATATAAATGATCCAATTAATTCCCTATAATTTACAAGTCATCACTTCTAAGGACTCCGAAAGAAATGATTGGAAACCACAAATAGGGTTTTGTGAATTCCAGTTTTGGATCTGGCTAAAGATGGACAGGGGGTGGTGGTAGGGTAAGGAAGCTAATCAGTAGTGTCCATTCTCAGGGTAAATTATGGGTAGAGAGCAGTAGTAATTTCTTGGCTAAAGATGGAGCATTAACCAGCAGTATTCAGTTCCTAAGGGGTGGAGGGAAGATAAATAGTGGTGCCTTGCCCCTAGCTAAAGATTGAGGGGCCCACCAGTAGTGTTCAGTCTGTAGCTAAATATAGGGGTAGAGATGGCGGGCTATGCCAGCATAACGCCATCTGTGGCTTCATTCATCTCTTATCCATTATGCTGCCACACCCAGTGCAAGCTGGTTGGGGGTATATTTCTGTTCCCTGTTGTGTAGAGGTACAGTACGCTTTGCCTAAACAGTGACTTGCTTCAATTCAAATAGCAGCAAAATAGGAGTCTGCTGTGGGCCCTCAGAATCTGGGGAACCGGACAGAACTTCAAAGGCCATGTAGAGTAGTCCAACCCATATCTGAACAAGGTACCTAACAAGAGGTCATCCAATGCCATTGACTTCCGGGGAGCAGAAACACAGTACTTCACAAAGCAACTCAATCCACTTTGGAACCTCTCCCTTTGGGAAGAATTCTGTCTCTTATATCGAGCCTTCATCAGCCTCTGCAGTTTCTACCTGTTCATTGCTCCTGGTTCTGTCTTCAGACGACAAGTTAGGAGCAGAGATGAGAAGCTGGATCTTGGAGATAGTCTAATCTACTTCCCTCTTTCTTGGCTGCTAATGCTGAGACAAACTTCTTGATCTCTCTTGCAGATCAAACTTGCTCTGAAAAAAAAGAGTCTAGCAAACTTATTCTTCTTGAGGTCTAAAATGTTAAAACACCTCAGGCATCTGTGATTCCACAGGGTTGAATGTTCCTTCTATAGATACAAAACCCAACCCCTCCACATAGCAAAGGTATGAGGATTTTGTAAGTGCCCTGGCCAAAAGAAAAATTCATTTTTCTGCAAAATAATTGGGGATGAGTTCCCCTAGACTTGGCTAGACTGATCTCTGTAAAATTAACATACATTCTATTGTTCAATCAATTAATCAACAGGCCTTTATTAGGTGTGTCAGACAGTGTGTTAGGCACTAGAGATACAAATACAAAAAATGAAATAATCCTTGCTCTCAAGGGCCTTACAATCTCTTCTTTTTTAATTTTTTTTATTAATTACTAGTGTTGACTTTCTATCTCTTCTATCTCATTTCCTAGCCCTACAAATGGAAAAAACAAAAAGAATGCTGGGACAACATCATGTGTGTGATGACTAACTTTGATAGACTGGGCTTCTCCCAGCAATGCAAGGTTAGAAGACAACTCCAAAAGACTCATGAAGGAGAGGGCTACCCACATCCAGAGGAAGAACTACGGAGTCGGAATGCAGATTGGAGCAAACTACCTGCTCTTTCTCTTTTTTTTTGTTTCCTTTTTCTCATTGTTCACTCCATAGGTTATAATCCTTCTTTACAATTTGACTAATGTTTAATGTGAAGGTATTTGCAGATCCTGTATTTGATTGCATGCCATCATGGAGGGGGCAGGGGAAGAGGGAGGGGGAGAGAAAATTTGAAACTCAAGGAATTGTGGAACTGAATACTGTAAACTAAAAGTAAATAAATACATTTTAAAAAAAAGAATGCCGTGACAAATACGTTCAGTCACTCAGAATAAATTTCTGAATTGGCCATGTCTAAGACTGTGTATCTTGTTCTCCATATCTCACAGGATTCCCCAATATGAAACTGTCTAACTTGGTCAGACATGGTAGAGCTTTGGAATACTCTAGGTTAGTCCCATACCATGATGCCCCAGCAGACTAGAACCTTGGAGGAGGAATGCATGACTAATACAATATACATGCTTCTGAGAGTTGCTGATGGGATCCAACATCTTAAACTGGAAGGGCAGAGCTTGAATACAAGTGGATAGAAGAATGCCAGAGAACAGAAACAACCAAAGGATGGTTGGGAGCAGGAATGTTTTTCTCATAAAGGTACCTGTTTATTCACTTGAGTGACTTTTAAGGACCCTCCCTACTCTGAAATTCCCCATTTCTAGGATTGGTAACCTCCTATGTCTAGCACAGTGCTGAGCATACAGCAGAAATTTAATAAATGTTTAATGAGTGATGACTCTTCTTCACTGGTGTGGCAATTAAAAAGTTCAAGAGACAATTTCTGCATAATTGAATCATTTTATTAAGAATGCCAACATTTTAATAAAAGGATGGTCATTTGGCCATCTCTCTCTTAGACCAAAGACAATCATGGCTTTATATATAACTTATAACTTATATGCTTTTTTGGAAGAGGAGTGTTCCTGAGGGTATCCCTCAATTCTGACTGGGCAACAAATTAATGAGAAGTGGATTTTGCAAAGAAAAGTGAACTCATTCCAATGAGGGGCTGAGAGTGATATCATGTCCCTCTTGGACAGAAAGTTTATCCCTATACCCAGACCATCCACAACCTTGGGTAATCTACACAAAAGGATCTCTCTTTACCCATCTATCTATCTTTACATCTATCTTTAACTGAATGGAATTCACCTTAGACTAACGATTCATTGTAAGGTTGGGTGGGGTTGGATAGAGGAGAAGGTTAGCTCAACCTTCAGGGACTAAGGTCTTGAAATGAAGATAATAGAAAAAGGGGGAAACCTGAATCTCTCCAAGTCATTGGTTATTAATATTCTCTCACTGTCAGATACCCACAGGGGCAAAGTCCACCATCTCCCCAGGGCCTGAATATCGGGGAGGGGGAACAGCACATTGTCTGCAACTCCCCTCAGAGTGAAGTAGAGATTGATATAAATCACTAGATCCATTCAAGGAGTCCAATGGAATCATTCATTTTTAAATACAATTTTGGGATAGAATGATCCCCTTTTGAGTGTTGTTGTGTTTGTCTTTCATTTTTGAAGAGGACCATGGTATCAGAGAAATGATGGCTTGACTCGCAGTTGATTTTGCTTTGAGTGAGGAAGGGCTGTACAATCTCACTTTCACCTCCAGAGTCATATGGGTCCAGTGGCCTGATATTCATCAGGATGACTGGAGATGACCCAGGATGCAATGGGAGACCCTGGTCCTTTTAGGCCATTTCAGGTTCTCACTTTGAGTAAGGTAACACCCTTTAGTGAATAGGCCTCTTTAAGAAGTGAGTCAAGGGACTTTTTTAATTAGAAAAAAAAACAAAAAAAATCAAGCAGGGAGGGAAAGACCCTCTGGGTTGCTGTTCCAAAGAGAGACAGTTGCCATTGTCATTGACTCAAAGCTAGGAGGGCCCAAAATAGAGCCATTAAGTGGAGCTTGGGCAGGGACCTATTATAGTGGAATCTATGAGCTTCAGAATGAACTGGGTTTAAGGTTTTGTGTAAGGGGAAAAAAGAAGAGAGGAAGGAAGGAAGGAAGGAAGGAAGGAAGGAAGGAAGGAAGGAAG
>NW_027187338.1:1534854-1545612 GCF_028583685.1 Petaurus breviceps papuanus
GGAAGGAAGGAAGGAAGGAAGGAAGGAAGGGAGGGAGGGAGGGAGGGAGGGAGGAAGGAAGGGAGGAAGGAAGGAAGGAAGGAAGGAAGGAAGGAATCTAGCCAGTGAACCTCAAGTTAAGTGGGAAGCTTCCGACCATTAAATTTTACCTTCCTTTGGAGAGAAGGAGAGGGAGAGGATGAGCTGAGCTACCCAACTAACTGGGTCCCCATTCAGGCAGCTAGGTCTACTCATAGGTTGTGTTTGTCCTTCATTTCAGTTCACTCTGAAGCTCATAGATTGGACCACAATAGGTCCCTGCCCAAGCTCCACTTATGGTTGTACTTTGGGTCCTCTTGGCTTAGAGTCAATAGTCTTTCTTTTGGAACAGCAGCCCAAAGGGTCTTCTCCTTCCTGCTTGAATTTTTTTCTTTTTTTCTAATTAAAGGGGCCATCCCTTGACTCACTTTTTAAAGAGGCCTATTCACTGAATGGGTGTTACCTTACTCAAAGTGAGAACTTGAAATGGCCTAAAAGGACCAGGGTCTCCCATTGCATCCTGGGTCATCTCCAGTTATCCTGATGGACCCAGATGGCTTTGGAGGTGAAAGTGAGACTGGTGACTTTGCACAGCCCTCCCTCACTCAAATCAAAGTCAACTCCAAGTCATGTCATCATTTCCCTGGTATCATGGTATAATGGGAATGTAAATTTTAAGATCTTCCCTGCCCCTAGGCTAAAGTGCACCTGGAGCCTGAGGTGGGAGGCTTGTTTTTCAGTAGATACTTTTTGATTGGCTAGTGGGTCCAAAAGGTTGTTACATTCTCTGAGCCAGGAGAAGGCTATATAAGCCCTGATGTGAGGCTTTGTTTTGGGGCTCACTTTGAGAAGTGTTCTGTGATTTGATATGGATTCTGGGAAGCCATTGTCCAGAGCCCCCCGGCTTTGAAAAACCCAGATGTTGATTGGGTATGGATGTAATAGCTGGACAGTTTGGAAAGCTGTCTACTTGATCTGTTTCTGTCTTGATAATTCTGTCTGTATATTCTGAAGTTCGGGGTGCTGACCTTTTTCCCCTGAACTAGGTAAATGATACACATCTGACTGATTAAAGTAAGCTTGTTAACCCATTTTGAGTTGCTTTCCTTTATCAAAGCAGATCCAAGAACCTGTGTTGGCAGCAAACCCTGAGGATGCTTGGGGTGCTTGCTGCTACACATGGTCCTCTGAAAATGAAGCACAAATACACAACCTGTGAGTAGACCAAGCTGCCTGAAGGGGACCCAGCTAGTTGGGTAACTAAGTTCATCCCCTCCTTCCTCTCCCTCTCCTTCTCCTTCTCCTCTCCAAAGGAAGGTAAAATTTGATGGCCAGAAGCTGCCCACTTAATTTGGTGTTCATTTTCCCTGATGTCATGGTCCCTTTGGGTGTCTACATAAATGAAAGAAGAATCATCTCCACACCCCTTGACATGCTGTGTGGATGTCATAGCCTTAAGACCAAACTGTTCTTTTCAGGGCCTGAATTTTTCTTGACGCTTGTTCATGTGAGATAGAAAGCAGCTGCTCAGTGGGTTTTTTTTTTTACACATGTGGCCCTGGAAGTCAGAGAGATGGTCACAAACAGACACACACACACACATACACACACACACACACACACACACACACACACCCTTTCCAAGCCCTTTTTTATATATTAAAACATTACCCACATTCTACATTACAAAGATTCTCTGAACCAGCCCTGATGATACACACATATGAACACAGAGACATGTACACATTCGTCTGGTTGTGATCTCATACATGTGTAATCTCTCCCATTTTAAGGGCAGCTAGGTGGCACAGTGGATAGGACTCTGGGCCTGGAGTTAGGAAGATTCATCTTCATGAGTTCAAATCCTGCCTCAGACACTTACTTAGCTATGTGACCCTGGACAAGTCACTTAACCCTGTTTGCCTCAGTTTTCTCATCTGTAAAATGATCTGGAGAAGAAAATAGCAAACCACTGGAAAAGATCCCCAAATGAGATCATGAAGAGTTGAACATGCCTGAAAAATAACTCAACAACAACATGACCTTGAGAAAGCATCTCTCTGGGCCTCTGTTTCCTCATTGGTGAAATAAAGGGATTGTATTAGCTAACCTAGAATTTCCTTTTTGTTTTATCATTCCATGTTTTATGACTTATGATCCCTTCCAGTTCTGATATACCAGGTTCAGAATCAGAAGCTTACTCCACCTCAGTCACACAGACCTACATGCTGATTACTATCCATGACTTTCCATCTCCAGCCTCTTTTCTTTTGCCTAGCTTGTCCCCTATGACTGGAGCACCCTCCCTCGTCATTTACACCGTATAAAATATGTAGCTTGGGAGCAGAACCAGGAGAAAATTGTACACAGTTACAGTCACATTGTGTGATAACTAGCTTTGATTGACTTGGCTCTTCTCAGCAATGCAAGGTTCTAAGACAACTCTAAAAGGTTCATATTGGAAAATGCTATCCACATCCAGAGAAAGAATTATGGAGTCTGAATGCAGATTGAAGCAGACTATTTACTCTCTCTATATTTTGTTTTGTTTTGTTTCTTCTTTCTCATGGTTCCTCCCATTGGTTCTTATTCTTCTTTACAATATGACTAATGTGAAAATATGTTTAGTATGAATGTATATGTAGAGCCTATATCAGATTGTACACGGTCTTGGGGAAGGGGAAGGAGAGGGAAGGGGAGAAAATTTAAAACTCAAAAGTTTGTGGAACCTAATGTTGTAAACGAAAAATAAATAAATAATTTTTCAAAAAAGAATCACCAACAAATAAAACAAAACAAAATTAAATTAAAAAAATGTGTAGCTTCCTTCCCAACCTAGTTCAGGTACTACTTCCTACAGTAGATCTTTCCTATTCCCTTCACTTGTTAGTGTTCACCACCTGACCCTGATACCACTCTGAATTTACTTGGTGCATATTTGGATATACAGCCACTTATCAGTATACCTGGTATGATCTTATAATTTCATGTAAATGCCCTGAGTATGGGGAATGTCTCATTTTGTCTTTGTACACCAGTGCATACGACATTGCATGTTAGGAGCTTGCCAAATTAAATTCTAGTTGAGATAATAGAATCCTACCTGTCTGATTACTACTTTGCTAGATTCATCTTCCATCCCAAAAAGATGAATATCCCTTAAGGACAGATCCTAGACCCTCTTTTTCTTTTCTCTCAACACTCTAGTCTTTGTTGATTTCATCCACTCAGTTATCACCATGGTCTCAATTATACACTCTATCAGATGACTCCCAAATCCAAAAACAGCCCTACTCTCTTTCCCAAATTTCCTTCCCACACCATTAACCATCTGCTGGACAGCTCCTCCTGGATATTCCACCAGTAACTGCATTCAATACATCCAGAACAAAACTCAGAGGTAGCATGGTATAATAGAATTCTGGAACTGCAGTTAGGAAGACCTGTGTTTGAATCTTACCTGAGATACTTACTAGCCGTGGGGTCCTGGGCAAGTCACTAACTTCTCTCTTTCCTCACCTATAAAATGAAAGGGCTGGAATCTGCTGCCAAAAAAATAGATTTATCGCTAAATCTATGATCCTATGATTTCATCAACTTTTCTCCAAAACCCTCACCTCCTCAATTTCCCTGTTCCTCTGGGACAGTACTACTTGTCACCCAAGTTCATAAGCTGGGAGTTATCCAAGACTTCTCTTTCCCTCAGCCTCCAGAATGAATGATTGAACAAATGTATGTGCTACATGCAAAGTACTGTGTTCGGTGTGGGAGATACAAACAGAAAAATAAGGCTGTTCCCCTGATATCAAGGAACTCATATTCTCATGGGGGGAACCACACATATGGAAGGTTTCAGCACCAGATCCTATGGAAAGGTCCCATAGCGCTTAGAGTGTGCAGCAAAAGAAGCAGCAATCCTTCATTCTTAAAGTCAATGATGCTGATAAAATCATATCACTTTCTGATGTGACATGTGACAGTAACAAAGACTTTGGTGTCAATAGCTTTTGTTTCATGGTCTTCAGTAGCATCCAGAGCCAATCACCAATTGCCAAGTCTGAACAATGTGACCTCCATGACATCTTTCACATTCACCTCTTGCTTTCTGTCCTCTCCTGGCCACCACCCTCATTCAGATCCCCTATCGCCTTTTGCCTGGCCTCTCCTAATAGCTCTTCTTGCTTTCAATTACAACTCACTTCCAATCCGTCCTAAGGCATCTAAGTGGCATAGTGGATGGAGTACTGGGCCTGGAGTCTGGAAAACTTATCTCCCTGAGTTCAAATCTGGCCTCGGACATTTACTAGCTGTGTGACCCTAGGCAAGTCACTGAACCCTGTTTGTCTCAGTTCCTCATATATAAAATGAGTAGTATTCACACATAGGAGTAGTATTCACACAGACCTAGCATAGTTCCTTGAAACCACCTATAACAGAAATAGTCCAGTTGGTGGTGTTGTATCCTTTGGGGCAATTATCCCTGGGCCAAGAATAATGATATGGTCTGTCCAGAACCTGTTAGGCAGTTCAGGCAGCACAGTCCTTTATCTGAGGGAGAATAGTCTCCAGCAATCATTTTCAGAGCTGTAACTAGGGTGAGGAAATCAGAGCTTTGACTTTGGAACCCTTTAGAGGATGTTGACAACCAGTATAGCCTTTCAGCAGCATGGAGACAATAGAATCTAGCTTCTAGTTATCAAGAATAATTAATTAAAACAGGAAACAACCAGATGGAGGTCTGGGGTGAGCTTCCCCCCCTTCCCCCATGCCCTCCTTAATGCAGGTATGTTCATGCTGCTTGCCCACAGATGGTTTATAGCACTTGCCATAAACACATATGTTCCTAGTTAGTACTCTGATCTTACACATGGACCATCGGAGCTATTCTCACCATGCAGAGTCCAACATACACTGAAGATCAGCCCTTTCTCACATTTTGGCAAAGATAATCTGAAGGCAGAGCCCATTAGCATCTTAGCAAGGGACCTTCATGCAGCTTGTCAGTTGAAGGACTAGTTGGAGGGCCCATCATCTCATCAGCTACTTTTAGAGACCTTCTATAGGTCAAAGTCCATAACTTTTCCAGGGGAAGGAAGCAAACTTTCTTTCAGTTCCATAGACAATATATGGCAGACACATATGGTAAGTGAATAAACTAAGTGTTAAGCCTGTAGCCTGGACATCACGGGGTCAAATTCTACCTCCAACATAGCATGACCTTGGGTAAATCCCTTAATGACTTTGGTTTCCTCATCTGGAAAATGGGAATAATAACAGTTCTTAAAGAGCAAAGTTGTTTTGAGAATCAACTCAGATAATGCACTTTGCAAACCTTAAAACACTATATAAATGTCAGTTATTATTACAAGGAGCCCTTGGAGAGATGCCCAGAACTTTTCAGCACCAGACCTTGGTTCTCCAGCATTACTGGTAATCCCAAAGAATGGGAAGCACACCCTCTGGGACTGGCAACGGAATGTTCTCAGAGGAACGTTGCTTTTGTTGCCTGCTTGCCTTGTTTCTTCCCTGGTCCTGGTTCAGAGTATCTGTAGACTTAGTCACTGACCTGCTGCCTAAGGTGGAGGATTTATCTCTCACCTTTGCAAGCTGAGCCATTTTGTTCTATGCTCTAGTCTGCTGCCATACACTCTGCAGATAGCCTGTTGTTTTTTTGAAAGAAGTAGTGAGGCTGCTCGGGCTCCTTGCCCAAATTGTTTCGGATCATGGAGCCCAATCCACAGCATGGTTTTGGCACAGGTTGTAAAACCAATTGAGGAGAGAAGGGAGGGAGTGGCTATTACTAACACTGGTATGCCTCCCTGGGACCAGGAGAGTGTGTTAAACTGGACACTGAGCAGCCCCTGTGATGTGCTGCTGCTGGCTTAGCTGTGGCAGGGCCAGGGCCTCTGTTTGCCCATACACAAAAAGGAATAAATAACATTTTGATTCCATCCTGGGAAGCTCACCCTTCCAAAGGACTCAGACTTTTATGGCTTACCTTCATCCTCTAGTCACACTTGACAAATGTAAGTGCCATCAGTGACCCCCTGGCATAACTAGTTCTGTGCGGAGTCCCAGGAGGTATACTGGACATTGGAGCAGACCAGAGACTGCGGATATCGTGGGACAAGTCAGTGATAAGTAGAACCTTCCTCATTGGAGCCAGAAGTCTTGGTGCGACTGGGCCTTCAGGCTTACTGACACAAGGACCACCCCAAGCATTGAACGTTTAGCTCTTGGAACCTTGTCCTAGTTGTCAAGAACCTAAGCCCAGTGAGGTAGACCTGGCGTATCCCATGATTTTTATGAGACTGGTGCTCTGGCCCTTAGCATAGTGTCTGGCACAGAGTGTTACATTGAGTGTTGATTGACTGATTGATTGCTCTTCTTGGAACACTTCAAAAGACTGTAACAGGCTTCCATGGGAAATGTAGCACTGATTCCCATAGGGGAACAGGGTATTATGGAGGACAGGACATAGAGGTGGGTGAAAAAAACTCAAGGATACTCATTCTGTCTTGTAGACTGGAAGGATGTGGTATAACCCTTCAGACAGGTACCAGATATAAATATTCATGCTCTTGGATTAGTCTCACTTTTCCACCAAAACCATCTGGATATGCCTTGGCCCTTAGTTCTATCAGATAAAGGAGTAATAATTCCTAGGGAAGAAGGGAGACTGAAAGAGCTTGGGGGAGGGGGCATCTGATGCAATGCTGGCAAGACTGAGCCTTATACACAGGTCACAGGGCTCACACCCACTCTGGGTGCATAGTTAATAAGTTGACCTCTTTAGGCATGGTATTCTACCTGTATGGCAGCATCTGTTAAGATAGAACAACTGAATTGTGCTGACCAGTGAATCTGGCAAAGCCGCTCTCTGAGTGGAGGGCACAGAACCATAGAATTTATGGGGCTTCAAAAAGTCTGGAAGGGACCTTAGAAATCATATCATCAAATTATCTCATTTTATAAGTGAAACCAAGGCCCAGAGAAGGGAAATTGCTTCCCCAAGGTCACACATAGGAAGTAGCAGAGCTGAGATTTGATGCCAAGCCCAAATTTGTAGAATGGTACCCACCCCACTGGAGGGCAGCACACTCTATGCATGCTATAGATTTGCTAGAAGGTGGCTCTGGCTTGCTCCTTAATAAGATAAATTCTTAACCATTCACTTCTACCTCCTTTAGGGCCTATCTGTGACAATTATATTCTTTCTCCCCTTCACCTCCAACTACAAGCCTGCTAAGGACTCTACAAACCTAAAAAAGGTCACCTCTTGACCTTTATATTCCATCCAGCTCTAGTTCCACTTTCTACCTTTACCCCTCTTCATGGTGAAATTTCTTGAAAAAGTTGTCTATACCTCATACTTTCACTTTCTCATTACCTACACTTTTCTCAGTTCCTAGCAATCTGGCTTCTGCCCCACCACCCTATAGAAACTACTCCCTCCCTGTGTACAGTAACCTCCTAATTTCTGATTCCAATGGTCTTTTGTTCAGTCCTGGTGCTCTTTGACTGCCCTGTGACATTAGGCACTGTTAACCAGTCTTTGCTTTCTGTAAACTTTCTCTACAATTTCTGAAACTACATATTTTTGGCTTTCCTCCTCCATCTCAAATTACTTTGTCTCCTTAACTGGCTCCTCATACCTTCCTGACTCTCTTAAAGTAGGTCTTCCCAAAAGTTCTCACCCTGACCCTCTTCTCTCCTATTTCTTTGCTCTCTCTCGGAGATTTTATTCATTCACCATGGCTTCAAATACCACCTCCACATAGATGACTCCTAAATTTCCATTTCCAGATCTCAGCTCTAAATCATCCTTATCTCCAGCTGCTTCAGGATGCTTACATGTGACGGTCCTACCAGTACCTCAAAATCTCAAAATTGATATGCCAATACATCTAGGATTTCCAAGATATATGTGATCCTCTAATCAAAGTTGGACAACTAGTCTATAACATGATAAGCCCTAGAGAAGTGATCAAAGGACTTAAATGGTGTGCCCATGATCCTCTAGGTCAAAGGAAAGACTGGAACCTGAGTATCCTAGCTCCAACTCTACAACACTACCTCAAAATTTAACTCCAGAATGAGCATGTCTAAAATCAGGGTTATTTTATTTTCCTTCTAAACCCATTCCTCCTCCTGACTCATTATTTCTGCCAATGCCACCACCTATCATAAAGATTCCCATGTTGTTAACCATTAGGCTAGTCTTCCCTCAACCCTCTCCCTCACCTCTCATCTCCAATCACTTGCCAAATTATTCCTATTTCACCTTCTTAATTTTTTTATTGCTTTTTGGAGGGGGAAGGTAGGGCAATTGGGGTTAAGTGATTTGCTCAAGGTCACACAGCTAGTTTTTTGCGTTATGTGTCTGAGGTCGGATTTGAACTAAGGTTCTCCTGACTCTGGGGCTGGTGCTCTATTCACTTTGCCATCTAGCTGCCCCTCCCCCACCTTCTTAATTTCAATTGCATCTCTTCTCTTCTTTGTTCCTACTACCATCACCCTAGGACATGCTTTCATTGCTATTTAAATAGCTTCTAATGGCAGCATCTTGGAGTTGAAGAAGCCCCAGATTTGGATTCAGAGGATCTGGGTTTGAATCCAGCTCTATGTCTTATTACCTATGTGACTTTGGCAAGTCACTTAAATCTCTTTGAGCCTCAGTTTGTAAGGACTTTGTCAGTAAAATGAGAAGGTAAGGCTAGATGGCCTCTGAGTTACTTTCCAGCCCTAAATCTATAATCACCACAAGTCCTTTAATGTGCCCAGGCTTCAGTTTCCTTATCTGAAAAAGGAGGAGGTTGCCACAGGAACTCTCTAAGGCCTTCTTATTTACAGTCCCTTCTTAAATCAATCTTCCAAACCAGTGATAGACTAATGTTTTTCACAGACTTGATCATGTCATTGTACTAAAAAAATTTTATCTTGTTTACTCTCTGTTGAAGGCCCTCTACCATCTCATGCCACCTTATCTCTTCAACTTTACCTTATATTATACTCTACCACCTGTTATATTCCAGCTGAACTGAACTATAAGCTGTCCCCCATATGTGCCTGCACTTCCTCATCCCTAGGACTTTGGAGGGGGGGAAAGTCTATATAATGGAATGTCATAGGACCACTGATTTAGGATACATAAGTACCCTGGAGATTACCAAGCCTAACTCTCTCTTCATAAAATATAAGAGGATGCAGAGAAACAGAGAGGTTACATAACTTACACAAGGTCACATAAGCTGTCATCCTCAACACTGCCTCACAAACACTCCCCACCCCGTGAATTCCTACCTAGTTAATGCTGCCTCCTCAAGGAAAGCTTCCCAAATCCTCCTAATAGGAATGACCTCTCACCTCATATAATGCTTTGCTAGGAATCTCTCTTATATATTCCAATTCTATTCATTTCCATTTGACAAGCATTTATCAAGTACCCATTGAGTCTAACCTCTCTCCATTCTGTAGATGAGGAAACAGACAAGAAGGAGCTAAGCAACTTGCTGAGAGTCACACAACTATTAATATTGGAGGTGGGGTTGGGGCCCTGACTCCAAGTACAATGCCTTAGTCACAATAACACACTGCTCTCTGATGCTCTATTAGACTATAAAGGCAGAGACTAAACTTTGCATCTACTATAGTACTAAGCTTGTTGATTGTATCCAGAAGTCTCTTTCTTCAGCCACCATTAATAAATATTCACTGGACTGACTACCTACCATATTTACATTTATTCTGTGCTGTGCAAAGAGTGTCTCCCCTCCCTTCTGTCCCTTTCTGGCAGAGCAGACCTGAGAGACTGCCCAGATGGCCAAACTCACCAAAATTCCCTATGATCTTTATAGCAAAGCAGAAAGCAAAATGGACATTAATTTACTTAGACTACTTTATCGCAATGCAAGTAAATAGAGATAATAACATTTAAATTGGCTGCAGCATTGGCTCAAATGTAGGGTCTGCTGGTGCATTTCATCTACCCCCTGCATCCCAAATGGAGTTCAGAATTAAAAGACATTCACAAGAATGGAATCCAACTGTGCAGGGCTGGTTGATTACTCTTGCGCCCGTGTCTTGCCATCCTCAGGGAGAGGAAAGTTCTTCTCATTTTTAGAAGCTAAAGAAAAAAACAGCAGCAGAAAAATATAGTGGGAGGGTACTGGCTATGGATTCTGAGGACTGGAATTCAATTTCTGGCTCCACTACTTACTAGCTGTGTGACCTTCAGAAGCTATTTAGCCCTTCTGGACCCCCAACTTCCTCAAGTGAAAAATGAAAGGGCTGGACTAGAACCATCCACTTATGATTATTATAATTAGGTCTCTTCCAGCTGTATAGGACCCTCTGATCCTATAAGCTTAGGAGAGACCTGGAGAAACCCAGGAGGGTAGCTATACAAAGGAGCAGGCGATACAGGAACTGTATGGCTCAGAGGCAGTGTGGAACCTCAGTGAGGGGACAGGATTTGGTGTCCACGGACCTGAATTAAAATTCCAGCTCTGCCACATGCTGCCTATGTGAACCTTAGCAAGATATTTCACATCTTCTCCAGTTCTAAATGCAAAAGAGTATGAATTACTCCAGGATCTACCAGAACCCTGTGAGGGAGAGACAGAGACAGAGGGACAGAGAGACCGAGAGACAGACACAGACACACACACACACATACAGAGACAGAGAGAGAGAGGAAGGAAGGAAGGAAAGGAAAGGAAAGGAAAGGAAAGGAAAGGA
>NW_027187338.1:1545712-1564785 GCF_028583685.1 Petaurus breviceps papuanus
GGAAAGGAAAGGAAAGGAAAGGAAAGGAAAGGAAAGGAAAGGAAAGGAAAGAAGGAAGGCATTTAGCAAGGGTGACAAGAATTGGGTGGTGGGGCTTAAGAAAACTGATTTGCATTGCCATGTGGAAATACCAGTCTCCTGTTAGGGCCTATAGATTTAGAGCTAGAAAGGATCTCAGAGGAAGGAGAGAAGGAAGGAAATAAACATTTTAAGTGTTTGGGAAATATTGTCTTATTTGATCCTCATAACAACCCTTGGAGGTAAGTGCTAAACTAATTCGATCAGAAGTGAAGGGACTTAAGCAGGGTCACACAGCTAGTAAGTGCCTGAAGCTGTATTTGAACTCAGGCCCTCCTGATAAGAGGTCCAGGGCTCTCACCATTATGTCACCAGTTACCTCCAGTCCAACCCCTAGGGGCCTGTAGGCCACATGTGATCCTCTAGGTCCTCAAGTGCTGCCCTGGCACATGTGATCTGGAGGCCCCAAGTTCCCTACCCCTGATCTTACCCAAAGCCACATAGCTCATTTCAAAGGTAGAATTTGAACCTAGGTCCTCAGACTCCTGAGCCAATGTTCTTTCCATTGCCCAGGCCCACACAGCTAATATATGGCAGCAGAAGAACTTTAACCCAGGTCTCTTCACTTAAGAACAATCATCTATAGGCTCATAAAGCTGGAGCTAGAAGGGTCCTTGCAGTTCACCTAGTCCAACCCTCTCATTTTACAGGTGGATAAACTAGGCTGGGAGACCACAGAAGCAGTAAGTGGCAGAACCACTTTCAGCTTCAGATCCACTAACACCAAGCTCAGCTCTTGGTCCAGCACACCATGCTGCCTTTCTCATTTGTGGCCAACAGACACCTTGCATTTAATTTAAGTCCCCTGGGGAAATTCTATTTGTGCATGTGCATGTGTACATAAATCCAGATCATCATAACGTTTACAACTCACTCTGATGAATCCCCTGGATCAATATATCTGACACACTTCTCCCCCTTTCCACCCTGAGAGATAAATGAGTCAAACTCTCAGCTGTATCTGGCAATTAGAGAAATGTTAAAAAAAAATAGTAATACTGAAACTTAAGTGAGTTTGAGCCAGACTGATTTTCTGTCTCCCCAGCTCCAGGGTCGTCCTATGAATACTAAGTATCACCCTATTGTAGCAGCATCTTTCGAGCTGTCCATTCTATCCTGAGCAGATCAGCACTGCACCTATAGGGGGCGCTGCATGTGCATTGCCTACTTACCTTCATCCACAGCTGTCATCCATTCCCCTCCCCCACCCAACTCTTTACACCCCCCTCCCATTTCTCAGAGTTTATCCCCAGAAAAAACTATAGGGAGTGTAGGTTGTCACCTATATATGTGGTATGGGGTGGTTGGTGTGAAGGGCTATGAAAGGCAGAGTGAATCTAGGATGACAATGAGATTTCAGAAAAACCCATGCAGGGGCAGATAGGTGGCTCAGTGGACAGAGATCCAGTCCTAGAGTCAGGAGGACCTGAGTGCAAATCCAGCCTGCCACTTACTAGTTGTATCACCCTGGACAAGTCACCTAACCCCAATTACCTCTCCCCTCACCCCCCCCCCAAAAAAAAGCCAATGTAGAAGTTGGGCTCAGAGGACTATGGGACTGAGCTTGAAGGGACTTTAAAGGTCAACCCTCTCATGTTACAAAAAAGGAAACTGAGGAGGCGGCTAGGTGGCGCAGTGAGTAAGAGCACCGGCCCAGAGTCGGGAGGACCCGGGATCAGTTCCAGCCTCAGAACTGACTGTGTAACCTTGGGTAAGTTACTTAACCCCAATTGCTTTTTTAAAAAAAAGGAAACTGAGGCCCAAAGAGGTTAAATGCTTTGCCCAGAACCTTGCAAGTAGTATGTAGCAGAGTCAGGATTCAAACTAGGGTCCCAGGACTATGAATTCAGCATTCTTTCCCCTATTCCACAAAGCAGAGGCTTTAGAGCTGGAAAGCGCCTCTGAGATAACCTAGCCCAACTGCCTTATTTTACAGAAGAGGAAAATGGAGCAGTTTCTTGAGGGTCAGGAAGTCACTCTTTGCAGGCAGTGGTTACAGTTAGCCTGTTCTCATCTAATTTTCAGAGGCAGGAGAAAGGAGGCAGGAAGTCAGGTTCCAAGATGCAGAGAGAGTCCTGGCATCTTCTCCTGTGTGTCTCACCCCCAGGGCTGCCCTCACACAGGTAGTTTCTGTTCTCCCCTTCCTCGAGACCCTTCTGTGGCTTACCTCATGTGCTACTGTCAGCTCACTGGTTCCAGCTGATTGTGCCTGGTAGAAGGCAACAAAATGAATTATACCAAAAGGCCACAATTGGAGGCGATTGAGGCAACATGCAGCTCCTGTACATTTCTCTCTTCTCTGCTGCTAATTATGTCCTGTCTCCTCACAAATTACAGCTATTCCTTGGGTTTCACAAAACCCCAAGTGAACATTTTGTTTTGATTGCAGCATCTTGTTTTCTCTCACACAGTGAAGGGAGAGGGAGTGGGGAAGCTGGAAGGGCAGACACTGTGCTTGGTGGGGAAGGTAGAACCCACTTTAGAGTTCAAGGCCTCTGAGAGAAATTGCATTTTTGGCCTCCAAAAAGCACTTTCTGACACATTGGAGCTTGACAAGAGCCCTGCTGTTCTTAAACAGTCTGACATTTCCCCAGGCTATTGCTACCCAACTTTGCAATTGCCAGATTCTTGGAATATTTCAAGAGTCCTCCTCTTACTTTGCATCCTGAGGGCCACAGAAGGCAGTTGCTGTAATCCCATTTCACAGATAAGGAAACTGAGGCTCAAAGACAGGAGGTATGTGTCTTTTGGATGGAGGTGGAATTGGAACTGGGGGCCCTAGGCTGGCTACCCTCCGTTTGACCATCTGAGTCCTGGTGTCTCTCAGAATAGACAGAGATCGATCAGGTGTAAATGAGGTAGGAAGCAATTGATTGTCTTTCCCTGAAAATACAAAGAGATTTTAATCAGAATGCCTGGTGGAGCAATCTGACTGTCTACCCCAAAAGAAGATATTTCTTCTTTTGAAAAGAAACAAGGGTACAGCTGGAAGCACCTATCAGGGTCACTTCATCCATCTCCCTGCCTGGAGGCAAAACTGCACTTAACTTTCCCCCAGAGGAGAGACTTTCTTGTCCTGCAGCTCCTTTGCTGACCTAGTACTGTCAATCACCACCCTTACAGTAAGGACAGTATGCTTTTGCCAGTGACCTAATTCCAACCCACCCCTACCCCCCACTGTGACTTCTTCTTCTTTCCTTCATTAACCCACCAAAATTCCTGCCTCAGAAATAACACTTGGTCACTTCCTTCCAAAGAGTTCCCAGTTATAATCAGAGCTATACCTAGGGTGGGGCAGCTGAGCCTTTTTTCCAGATCACCAACATAGGGAGGAGGTACATTTTGTGTGTGTGTGTGTGTGTGTGTGTGTGTCACTGCCTTTCTCAAAATCTCAAGTCTCATTGACAGCTAACACCTTGTGGACATTTGGGAGGGAGAGGGGAGATAGAGCTAGGAAGTAGGTAAGGAAGCAGAATTATGAGACACAAGGAAAAGGCACAGGAGTGAAGGGCAAGGGAGGAAGGGGAATAAAGGGCCACTCCTCTTCCCAGTGTAGTTACAAATGTGGTCAGACTCCTCGGTACACATTACTCTCCATTATTTTCTATGCTGTAGTTCCCCCCATCCCGTGCCTCAAGTAAAAAAATTCCCAGTTCCACTCCTTCTCATAAACATCTACAAGCTAAAGCCCAGAATTCACTTAGCCTTTTGTCATGGGTCCTATTTCTACCTCCTTCTTCTGCTTACTATGTCCACCTGGGCTGTCACCAGTGACACGCCATTCTCTAAGTGAAAATGACTTATTGCTTTCTGTTGGTGGGCTTTTCTGTTAATAGGGGAGGGGGTGCAATGAGGCATAATAATTATAGCTGATAGAGGTACAGGTCCTTAAAGTTTGTGAGGCATTTTATGTACATTAACTCTTCTGAGTCTCATAACATAACTGTAAGGTATATATTACTTATTTTATTATTGGTGTAACTTTATTACTGTTTGGTAACATCACTGATCTTATTTGTCTTTTTCTCCCTAGCACCTCATGCAAAACCTGGCACAGCCTGGAAGATAGAGTGCAGGAGTTATAGTCAGGAAAACCTGAGTTTGAACACTTCCTATATTAGCTGTGTTACCCTGGGCAAGTCACTTAACTTCTGCTGCCACAGTTTTCTCATTTATAAAATGGGAGTAATAATAGCACTTGCTTCTCAGGTTATTGTGAGGATCAAATTAGAAAACATATGTAAAGCCCTTTGCAATCCTAAAGTTTTATATATATATGCACATATATATTTATGTATATATGTATTTATGTGTATATACATATACATTTATGAATGTATACATACATACATGTGTGTTTGTATGTATGTATACTTACTTAAGGTAGCATGATGTAGTAGAAAAAGTGCTGATTTGGAATCAGAGGACTTGGGTTCAACTCCCAGCTCTACCACTCTCTACCTTCATGTCCTCAGGCAAGTTGCTGCCCTTCTCTGGACCTCAATTTCAATATGTGCACAGTGAAGAGGTTGGACCAGATGATCTCTAGGGCCCCTCCCAGTTTTAAATCCATATCATTATAAATATTATTATCCTTATATTATAGATGAAGAAACTGAGATTCAGAGCAGTCAGAGGCAAGGTTAGACCACAAGTCTTCTTGACTTCTGTTCTATCCCTCTATCCATTCTGTCACATTGGTCCCACAAAAGACAGGTATCATTTCAGACAATATGAGATTGCTCCAAAGGAACTCCCCCAAACTGGGTGGGAATAAACTGACTTTAATTAACCAGTTCCAGAAAGGACCTTGCCCAGTAGTATAGTGGAAAGGGTCTTGAGTTGGCTGACAGGGATGCTTGAATTCTAATTCTTTCTTTGCCTCTGCTTCATTCTATAACCTTAGACAAGTCATTTTAATTTCTCTGGACTTGAGTTTGTTCAACTATAAAATAAGGGAATTGAGCTAGACAATCTGAAAAATTTCCTCCAGCTCTACATTCTATGATCTTACAAGGAGTTTGAATAACAAGAAAATTTAAAATCTAGGAATCCTGGTTTCTTGGATTCTACCACCATCCTACAAGGTAAACAATTCATAGAAATCAGGATGAGACATGCACACTTTGTATTGTCTGCTTGAACACAGCATATCTCTGTTGCCCGTTTGAAGCCTCTTGTGCAGTCCATAGTATTCTTCTTAGACTTGAACCTTGCTCTCCAGATAGAGTACTTACCACAAATATGACAGGCTCTTTAGGTGAATGGCTAGCAGGAACACAGGGCAAGGAATGCCAGGGCTTGGTGGGTATGCAGCCCTGAATAAAGTGAGGTCTTAACCCATGAGCCTAGACCTTC
Source organism: Petaurus breviceps papuanus (assembly GCF_028583685.1). Classification (NCBI taxonomy): domain Eukaryota; kingdom Metazoa; phylum Chordata; class Mammalia; order Diprotodontia; family Petauridae; genus Petaurus; species Petaurus breviceps. The sequence continues at coordinate 1,551,149 of NW_027187338.1, forward strand.
CATGCCCAGAACCATTACCAAGAACTCTACCCCCAATGGAATGTAGGCAGAAACAATTTTTCATTTTTCTTTGCATTCTCCAGTGTGTTTCAGTGCCTTGCATACAATGGATGCTAATAAATGTTCTCTGGATTGATCTGGCTCTGTTTAGGAAAAAGATTTCTCCTCAAATACCAATACTGAGTGATCCTGATTGAACCAAGAGGAATGGAAGACCCTGAATTGCTGTAACTGTCTGTTGATCTAAGGTTTCCCAGAGACTAGGGCCATAATAGTAGCCAGAAGGTGACCCGGGGGAAAAGTTACCTCAGTCTGAAGCATAACCTATATACACGACCCCTCTCAGACTATCCTCACTAAGACCTTTCTCTCCCATACCACCTCCACTCTAATTATTCCCACTATATACTTCCTCCCAGTTCTGTCCAGCTGGTAACCTCATATCAGTACTAGTCTGCATTTCCTGAATGTGAGGGTCCCATTGATCCTGCAGAGGGTGGCCAGGTGTTGCAATAAATAAAGTGCCAGAATGAGCTAAGAAAAGGAAACGGCAAACCACTCCAGTATCTTTGTCAAGAATACCCCAAATGGGTCACAAAGAGTCAGACACGACTGAACAGTAACAGCAGAATGAACTCTATGGACGTCCCCATCCACTGTGGGAAGGGTAAATTCTAGTTTTTGGTAAGGCTATTCAGTGTCTACCAAATGCAGCTGGGCTGGGTCAGCCTGCTCCCTTCTGTCTCTCACACCACTGATCAGTTCACCTTTGCTCGGAGCTGTCCAAGGTTCTGGAGCTGCCTCTGGGTTTGCTTCTGGCCTTTGGATTAGTTGTATTCAGTTCTCCCAGAGCCCAGACTCTGCTTTCTTGCTTCCTGACCATCCAATCCTGTCACAACATACTTCTGGTCTTAAGCCTGAACTCATTTCAGCTCTCTAAGAAGAAGGAATGTACCCCCACTCCCAAATACTATCTCTGGTTCCTGAACCATAGGATTCAGAGCTTAAAGGGATCTTAGAGTTATCTAACCCATCTCTTTCATTTTATAGGTCATAGGATAATGATGAGATTATAACTTCAGAATTAGAGGAAATCTTGGGGTTCTACTTAATTCAACTCCCTGATAACAAAAAGTAGAACTTGGGGTTCTACTTAATTCAACTGCCTGATTATAAATCAGGATGAGGAAACTGAGGACCAGAGAAGGGCAGTGACTTGCCTAAGATTATACATATAGTAAGTAGAAGAGGGAGGATTCAAATGCAGATCTTCCAGCTCTAAATTCATGTTCTTTCCCATACACTACACTTTCTTTGTATGGTATAGTTTAGAAGTAATGACCAGAGGGTCACTGAGTCTATCCTTTTTCCCCTAAAATAAATTATTTCTGAGTTACTCAGAAGCAGCCCCAAAACACAGCAGCCTCAGGGACTAGTATTCCTGTCAGCTTGGCAATGAAGTGCATTTTCTAAGTCTCCTCCTGGAAAGAATTTGACAAATTAATCACCCTGCTCTTAGTCCTTAACCCCTCCTCTCCCTTAATCAAATCCCCAATGCCAATCTGAGGAGTCAGCCTTCCAGAATGCTAGTTTGACTGTCTCTTGCACCTGGAACTCATCGGCAGACCCACAAAGCCTTGGCATTTCTCTCTCTGTGTCTCTGATGGTTTTTGGCCTCAGAAGTCTCTCTCACTGGTATCGAGTGCTGTGCTAGAGAAGCAAGGTTCAAGTGTGTGAAGCACGTACTGAATGAGAGGTTCCAAATGGGCAACAGAGATATTCTGCATCCAAGCAGCAGGCTCCAGCTAAAGTAGAGTCTGATTCCCAGTTTCCTGAGTAAACTTGCCTGTCATTTAACTTCTCTATGTCTATTTCTTCATGTGCCAAATAAAAAGATACAGAAGGCAGGGTGATGTAATGGAAAGAGCATAGGATTTGGAATGAGAAGCCCTGGATTCAAATTTTCTCTCAGAACCTTAAAATCTGTGTAACCTTGGAGAATTCACTTTATTTCTCTAATCTTTTGTGTCCTTATCAGTAAAATGAAGATATTTGCATTATCTACTTTACAGAGTCACTGTGGGGAGAGTACTTTATAACCCTTAAAATGCTGTGCAAATATGAGTCCATTATTATTCCCAGGAGGATGTAAGCTCTTTGGGGGTCAAAGACTACTTCACTTTTAAGTGTGTGTTCTCAGTGTCAAGCACAGTGCCTTATATGTTGGAAGCCCTGAAAAAATGTTTGATGAATGAATACATCTTCCCTGCTTAACACTTTAAAACTCCTTTTCATCATCTCCAATGATCTCTTCTTTTGCTCCAGTCTTTGAGGATGAAATGTCCCTCTTGCCCAGGGCAAACTTTCTACTTGTGCTCTTGATCCCCTGCTCTCTAGTCTCCTATGAGAGCTTCCCCCCTTGATCATTCCCTCTCTTTCTCTTATCATCAATCTCTTCTTATCCACCAGCTCCTTTCCCACTGATTACAAATATTGATTGACAAATCTACCCCATCCTAAAAGTACCTTCACTCAATCCTGCTATCCCTTTAGACTATCATACTGTAGCATGTCCCACTTTCACAGATAAACTAGAAAGAGTTGTTTGTACTTGTTTCTTCCATTTCTTCACCTCCCACTCTCTTCTCAACCACTTGCAGTCTGCCTTCCAACCCCACTACTTGTCTGAAACTGCTTTCTCTAAGGTTACCAAAGAAAGGTTAACTGCTAAATCCAGTGATTCTTTCTTCTTATCTTATTTGACCATTATGGGAGCTTTTAACACTGTTCACAAGCCCCTTCTCTTGGGTATTCCTGCTTCCCTTGGCTTCCGTGACTCTTTTGATCCTCCTCCTGGCTAACCAGCCCTTCTCAGTCTCTTTTGCTAGATCAGCAACCTGCTCCCACCACTCTGTATGAGAGTTATCCAAGGTTTGGCACAATCATCATCATAAGTATCATCATCATCATTATCATCTTTATGTAAGTGACTCTGAAATGTAGCCCTAGCCCTAATCTTTCTCCCGACCTCCAGACCCACATTAGCAAATACCCACTGACTACCTTCATCAGGATGTTCTGTATGTATCTAAAGCTTAATATATTCAAAAAGTAAATCATTATACTTTCCCCAAAACCTTTATCTCCTGCAAATTTCCTTGTTTATATTGAGGGTAACACCATCATTTCAATTACCTACATCCTCAGAGTGATCCTTGACTCTTCCCTCCTCCTCACCCTCCTAATATCCAATCAGCTGCCAAGTCTCACTGATTCTCTCTTTACAACATCTTTCACTTCCATCCTCTCCTCCACTTACTGAGCCACTACACTAATTTAGTCTATCATAATCTCTTTAATTTGCACCCCATTTCTGATCCATTTTCCACATAGTTATCAAATTAACGTTTGTAAATCATAAACCTGACCCTTACTCAAATATCTTCAGTAGCTCCCTATTACCTTTAGGAAAAAATACAAAATCCTCAGCCTGATATTTAAAACCCTCCACTTTCTAGTTATATGTCATGTAACTCCCCTTTATACACCCTGCTCTAAGTGACCTGCTAATTCCCATACAAACATCCAATCTTCCATCTCCATCCCTCTTCATAGGCCATCTTCCATGTCTGAAATACTCACCTGACTCTTAGAATTCCTATTTTCCTTCCTAGCACATGGCTAGTACCACCACTACAAGAGACCTTTCCTATTCCTGCTGGTTAGAGTCCTTTGCTTCTTGGAATTACTCTGAATTATTTTTATATACTTATTTTTTCCTTATCTTTATATTTACAAGCTGTATCTTCTCAACAGAATATCAGCTTCTTGGGCAGACACCATTTCATCTTTGTCTTTATTGCCCCAGCTCCTTCCATAGTACCTACCACACAGTGAGTTTTTAATCTTTTGAATTAAATTGACATTATTAATACAGTACTAGTATAACATACTTTGGAAGGGACATTACCAGTGGGAGAAACGGGCTGCACTGAGGATCGCCCTTCTCTTTCCCTCTCACTCAGAAGTACCCCCCATGAAAGTGGTAAAACCAGTTTATGAAATGATTGGCCAGAAATAGGAGTGCAATGTGTCCAAGGAGCTCCTTTTGTCTCATTACGGTTTCCCATTCCACATGTGAGACACACCCACAATCATGGCTTACTTGTCTGTCCCCTGTCTAACTGAGCTAACACACCAGATTTACCTGATATATGAAAAGGACGCTTAAACTGCCTGAGCTAGATCATAAACCTTTCAACTGAGTCAATATTTCCTGAGCATCTACTATTTGTTGTTTTTGTTTTTGTTTTTTTGCTTTTTGGAGGGCAGTTGGGCTTAAGTGACTTACCCAAGGTCGCACTGCTAGTTTTTGTGTTAAGTGTCTAAGGCTGGATATGAACTCAGGTCCTCCTTACTCCAGGGCCAGTGCTCTATTTACTGCACCACCTAGCCACCCCAAGCATCTACTATTTGTAAGACCTTGCGTGGGAGACAATTAGACTAGTTCTATCTTTCAAGGTGCTCAATCTAGTTGAAGAAATAACATATAAATGCCCAATGAGTATGATAGAAAATAGACAAGGAGAAAAGAGATGTTACTGTGGATTTGGTAGCCATAGAAGACTTTGAGGGGTTGAAGGCCTAGGATTTGGTCTGCATCCTGAAGGACCTAGGCAGAGAGGAAAGTAGAGAGAATTCCTGGTTGAGGGTATGAGCAAAGGTATGGAGATGGAAAAGCATTGTGAAAGGACAATAAACATACTTGTTTGAATAAAGGAGAAGGTAGAGTAGAAGGAGATGAGTCTGGAAGGGTAGGTTAAAATCAGAGTAAAGAAGATCTGGAGTTCCAAGATAAAGCACTTGGGCATTGTCTAATGTGAAACTGGGGAGTTATGAAAGGTTCTTGAGTGAGCAGTGACATGATAATAGAATTTGAAGCTCTAAGAAACTTTAGAGATTAACTGGTCTAATATTTTTATTTTACAGATTAGGAAACTGAGGCCTATAGGGGTGAAGAAACTTATTTAATAGGTCATAAAAATAATGAGCAGTTATGCGGAGATTCCAGTCAGGTCTTTTGACTCCAAATCCAGTGATCTTTCCAAACTACAGAATGATAATTTGAGAAGAGTATTCCATATTCTCCTCTCTTCAAATTCCTCCTAGCACTTTGTCTGTACTTCTCCTCTGCATTTCTCTCATTTTGACTTGTACCATTACAATCTGTATACCTGTCTTTTCCTCCAGTATAGGCTTCTTTGTGGCCTGTTAATCACTGTTGTTCACAATTGAACACTCTCTTCTCCCGGATACATTCTCCTCTCTAGGTTTCTGGGATGCCCTTTTCTCCTTGTTCTCCTCCTACCTGCCAGACTTTTCATTCCCGGTATCCTTTGCTGGATTTTCATCCAAATCATGCCCAATAACTATGGTATCCCCTGAGGCTCTGTCCTGAGCCTTCTTCCCCTCTCCTTCTATACTATCTCAGTAGGTGATCTCCTCAGTTACTATGGATTCAATTATCATTTTTATGCTGATGCTGCTCATATCTATTTATCTATCCCTAACCTCCTCTCATCTCCAACTACCTACTGGACATCTTGAACTAGAAATGTATCTATCACATCTCAAGAGACTCAAACTTAACATGTACAAATCAGAACTCATTTTCTCCCCTTGCCCCAAACCCTCCTCTCTTCAGAATTTCCTTATGACTTTTGGGGCCACCACCATTCTCACAGTCACCTAGGCTTACAACCTTGGTGTCATTCTCATTTCCTGATTTGCATTCACTCCACATATCCAATCTGTTGCCAAGTCTGCTTTCAAAATTTCTTATCAACATTCCTTTCTCTCTATTCACATAGCCACACCCTGGTTCAAATCCTCATCACCTGACATTTGGATGACTACAATATATTCTGGTTGGCCTCCCTACTTCAAGTTTCTTTCCACTCCAAACTATCTTCTACTCAGCTGCCAAATTGATTTTCCTAAAGTGTAGGTCTGATCTGCTCAGTAAATTGCAGTTGCTCTCTATTACCTGCAAGATCAAATAAAAAATTCTCTGTTTGACTTTTAAGGCTCTTCACAGACTGGCCCTTTCCTACATTTCCAGTTTCCTTACCCTTTATTCCTCTCTGTGTATTCTATTATACATGGTGACACTGAAGCCCTTGTTGCTCTCTACACATGACCCTCTATCTCCTGACTGGGCTTTTTCTCTGGCTGTTCCCCATGTCTGGAATGCTCTTCCTCCTCACCTCGTCCTCCTGGATTCCCTGTCTTCCATCAAGATTCAGCTCAAATCCCCACTTATGCAAGAAGCCTTTTTCTTTCTCCTTTTTGCTTGTGCCTTCCCTCTGAGATTACCTCAGGGTAATGCTTCATGCTGGACCTATCTGGCATGTGCATAGTTATTTGAAAGTTATCTTGCTCATTAGAATGTAAGCTTCTTGAGGGAAGGAACCATTTTTGCTCTTCTTTGTACCCCCAGCCCTTTGCACAGTGCCTGTCACTGTTGTTATTGTCCTTCATTCTCAAAGAGGACCAAAATTACATCACTATGTTAGAGTCAAGTTATAGTGTGTCCAATATACTGTGGCTGATCAAACCAATGTGAGCTCCGCATGCTCTACCACAAGTCAGGCACAAATCGTCCATGTGAACATTTGGGGTGGATTCTTTAAATTTGCACATCTCTTGTTTCTTTTGAACTATTTCAATTCTGCTTTGCTCATAGAGCACAGCACCCTCTCTGATGTGGGCACACCATGCTGGGCAGTCCTGTGTCAGTGTCTCCCATGTCACACCATCAGTTCCAAAGTTCTTAAGAGAGACCTTGGAAGTGTCCTTGTATCGCTTCTGACCACCATGTGAGCACTTGCCCTGTATAAGTTCTCCTTAAAATGGTCTTTTTGTCAAGCATATGTTTTGCATTTGAACAACATGGCCAGCCCATCAGAGTTGCACTCTTTGAAGTAGAGACCTGGCACATAGTATGTGTTTAACAAATGCTTCTTCTTGATGGTGGTGGTTATGATGACGATGATGATGATGATGATGATGATGATGATGATGATGATGATGATGTAACCTTCTTGAGAACAGGTGCTGGAGCTATCTTTGTATCTCCATGCCAAGCACTGATTCTTTTACATGATAGATGCTGAATAAATGTCTATTGAATTGAGCGTGTATAGTGTAGATTAGAGAAGACAGAGACTAAACACTGAGAGAGCAGTTAGGAGATTATGACAATAATTCAAGTAAGAGGTAATGAGGGCCAGAACTAGGGAAGGTGGGGGCATGTCACACTGGAAAATAAGCCCAAGAGGACTGGGAAGCATGCCAGAAGCTAAGAAGTGATGAGTCAGAGCACAGGTAAGCAAAGGGATTGAAGAAGGCATAAATTCCAATGCTCTGAGTCAGATAGACTCCCAAGTCCATACAGAAGGTCAGTAGCCAGGTGTCCAGAACCCAGCACTGGCACAGGTGCAGAAGATTAGCATAGGTACCAGCAGGTGGTCAGGAAAGGCTGGGAAACAGGGGACAAAGGAATGGTGCCTATCCTTTAGAACTACCTGCAGACAGCTCAACCCTGAGCAAGCAAATTCAGGCTCTTAACAACTGAGTCAGACCTTCACTCAGAAGGCATCCCTGAGTCTCCTGTTAGTTGGGACTGTTCACAACATCATTCAAAGAACATTTTAAAGTCCTCTTTTCTCTGGATATTCTATTTCAAAGCAGCAAACTGGACATCTACTTATGTTCCCCTCCTACACCCCTAAGGATTTTTCCCCTTTTTCTTGACATAGCCTATCAAGAAAGCCCCCATTTTCTTTCCCATTATAAAGTGTGCTTCTTGGAGAAGGTGGTTTTCTGAGATACTTTTAAATAAGGATAAAGGGGATGCTGAGATTATGTAAAGTTTGGGGTGGGAGGAGGAGGTAGATAAATCAAGGAAGCCATTGTTGGATGACTTCTCCTTCTCTGGCTCATTATCCTCCTCCTACACGCTAAGTGTGGGTGTTCCCAAAAGCTCTACCCTTGGCCTTGCTCTCTCTCCACTCTTTCCTTTGGCAATTTCATATAATTATCACCTCTATGCAGATGAGTCTCAAATCTGTATCACCAACCTACATCTCAGACTGCTTGCTGGTTCTCCTGAAGCCCCAGAGCACTTAAAACTCAACATATCCCAGACTGAATTCATCATCTACCCTTCTTTCCAATTAGCCTATTTTTGTTGATGTCATTTTTTGCAGTCACATAGGCTTACAACCTTGAGGTCAGTTTTGACTTTTCCCCTCTCTCATACTATATATCCAACCAATCGCCAAGTTTTATTGATTCTACATACACAATATTTCTAGCACCGCCCTCTCCTTTCTAGTAGATTCACATGGCCACAATTATAGTACAGGTCATAATTACCTCTGGCCTAGAATATTATAATGGCCTCATAACTGATCACCTAGCCTCTGATTTTCTCTCTCTCTCTCTCTCTCTCTCTCTCTCTCTCTCTCTCTCACTCTCTCTCTCTCTCTCTCTCTCTCTCTCTCTCTCTCTCTCTCTCTCTCTCTCTCTCTCTCTCTCTCTCATCCATCATTCACTCAACTGCCAAGAAAATCTTTCCTAATATCCATATCTGACTAGGCTGTTCCTGTGTCCAAAAAGTCTCATATGGTTCCCTATTGATTCTAGGACAAAAACCCAAAGTCCCCCGCCTAGCATCCAAGGTCCTCCACGATACAACTCTTATTAACATTTCAAATCTTGTTTCACATTTTTCTCCTTCACATATTCTCTGCTTTAACCCTACTTAACTATAAGCTTCTCTCCAATGTTGCCTTGTCACCTCCTTTCATACTTTTGCATAGCCCCCATACCTTAGAATGCACATTCTCCTTATTTGAAATACTTCTCTTCTTTGAAAGAGCACTTTATCTGGAGTCCTCTTTATCTGGAGAACCTCATTTCAAATCCCTAACCTACTGTCTGTATGCTTCTAAGTAAGATATTTAATCTCTCTAGGCCTCAGTCTCCTCATCTGTAAATTGAAGAGATTGTATTCAATGACTCCCTAAGGTTTCTTTCAACTGAAAATATATAACTCTAGGATCTTCTAAGTGTTAGCTGAAGTGCCACCACCTCCATGAAGCCTTCCTCAGTCACCCAAGTGAAATGGTTATCTCCCTCTCTCTTTTCAAATTTTCCTAGAGCTCCTTGTCTGGGTGTCTTCTTTGCTTCTGCTACACTCTATCATTATACCTAAGTACACATCATTTCCTCCCAGTAGTCTCTAAGTTCCTTGAAGGCAAGAACCAGGGATGTAGCACTCCAAACATAGGACAAATGTCTATTGAATTGAGGGAGAAGTGATAAAGGAGGATACTGGATGAGTGGGAAGGATGCTGGGGGCATTACACTTGACGACACAGAGGCAGCTGCACTATACTCAAGCCATGAGTCCAAGCCAAGGAGTTTCTGCCTTGTTTTGCCAGAGAGAACCTGTTGAATCATCCATCCTTCCTACTTGTTCCACTTCAAATATATTTAACTGCAGCATCCAAAGAGAGCCAGGAACACATTTTCATTTTTACCATTTAACAAGCACTTGGGTTGAGAAAGCGAGAAAAAAAGGAGAAACAAAGATTTGGGCTAGGATCACAGGAGCTGATCAATCCCTATTGATTGGAGGGTGAAAGCAAGCTTTCCAGGCACTGCACATGCTTGAAAGAGGAATGTATAAGACATTTATGTGCATTCACTGGGAAAAGCAGTGCCCAATGCCCAGTGACCATATGGAGTTCTCTTCTGAAATAAATTTGCATTTCCAAAGGAAATGTAATCTTCACTCATTCTCTCAAATACAGAGTTAGAGACCACCCTCAAAATTTATCTAGCTAGCCCATACCTCAAATAAGACCCAGAGAGCATGGCCAACAATTGTTATCCAACATCTGCTTAAAGACTCTCTGTGATCCTTATCTTGGTCTGAACCAGGCCATGCCCCTTCCTGACTAGATCCAAACCATGCTCAGCATGTATTCTTGGCCACAACTACCATCATCCTTTTCCAATTTTAGGCCCCCTCTGTGTATTGTCTCCCCCAATTAAATGTGAGCTCTAAAAAATGATTTTTAAAAATAATGTAAACTCCTTGAAGGCAGAGACTATCTTGCTTGCGTGTATTTATATCTCCAGTATTTAATATAGTAAATGGTATATAGTAAATGCTCAATACATGTTTTTGCATTTGTTTGTTCATTCATTCATTTATTCATTCAGGGAACTCACCAACTTTTGAAGTAGCATAGTCCACTTTGGGAAACACTATTTTTTTTTTTTGAAAACTTTTATTTCCTGGATGGTTTCAGAAAAACCCGGGAAGACTTATGTGAACTGATGCAAAGTGAAGTGAACAAAGCCAGGAGATTGTCATACACAACAATAATATTGTATGATTATCAACTGTGAAAGACTTAGCTATTCTGAACAATATAATGATCCACAACAATTCTAAAGATTCATGATGAAAAAGGTCATCTACTTCCAGAGAGAGAACTGATGAACTCTGTATAGATTGAAGCATATTTTTTCCTTCCTTTCTTTGTCTTCCTATTTTTGCAACATGACTAATACAGAAATGTGTTTTTCATGATTTCATATGTGTTCATGTTTCACATTGCTTGCCTTTTCACTGGGTGTGAGAGCAGCTAGAGGGAAAAAGAGAATTTGGATCCGAAAATTTAAAATGAATTTTAAAAAAAGAAAAGAAAAGTCTTCCTTCAATTGGGTCTGGATCTGCTCCTCTGTAATTTCCATTGCTCCTACTTCTGCTCTCTGGAACCAACCAGACAGAGCAAACTTAATTTCAGCCTCTTCCATGGGTTAGCCCTTTAAATACTTGAAGGTATCTGTCATGTGTTCCCTAAGGCTTCTCTTTTTCAAGCTAAATAGCCCCAATTCCTTCAACCCATATTGGAAGTCCCTTCATTGTCCTATGTACCCTCCCTGAAAACACTCAAGTTTATCAGTGTCCTTCCTAAAATATACCTACACTGCCCTTTCCAATTTGGTGAATAACTCGTAACTGAAAAAATAAGGCCTTCCTTCTCTGTTCCTTTCCTATACCCTTGACATGGACTGAATTCTTACTCTTGACTCCTTCCATATAACCCAAACCTTTTCCTACTTCTCTCCATTTCAGATTATGAACAGCCCAAGGGCAGAGATTGTGTATGATTACATCTTTATGTCTCCAACTCCAAGTCCAGATCCAGATATGGAATTTAAATTTAAGAAAATGAATTTATTTCATTGAATTTTTATTTCAGGTTTATTTATGTATTTATTTTATTGGTTATTTTATTTATTGAATTTTTATTCCATGTTTATGTATTTATTTTGTTGATCATTTCATTTGTTCAACTAATTTTATAGAATTATTATTCCATGTTTATTTTATTGATTATTTATTGAGTTCATTTTGTTGAACTACAATGTCACCATGAAATCTGCTCCTATGGTAAGAAAGAGTCTAAGTCCTAGAGTCCATTTTAAAGATGGGGACACCAAGAGCCAGGAACAAGCATCAATCTGTTGTTAAGAAGTCTTCAAAAACACTTGACATTGTAGCCAGATCTACTGACCCTTTCCCTAGTACAGTGCCCTGTTTACTAGGCCCTACTACCTTTTAAAGAAAGCTTGCTCTCCCCTTATTCCACCTTGCCCTCTGGAGGACCCTTATCACTAAATAAAAGAAGATAGTTTGTATCTGCTCTACCAGTGGTTTTAGTCCTAGTAATAGCTAATTACATATTTATATAGCACTTTACAATTTATGTAGCACTTTATGGTTTCTTCTACCCATTCCCAGAGTCCTAGAATGTTGGTGCTATAAAGTACCTTAGGGATAAATGAATACAACCTCCTTCATTGTACGCTTCTTTTACAAGGAACATCTTAGACGGTGCCCAGTCTATATAGAATATGTAGCAGCCTGAAAGTCATTCCAAAGAGGACAATGGTTTCAAAGTGTGGGAACCTGTCTCCCTGCCAGGTCTGTCTGTATACCTCTCACATACCATCAAAGACCAGGTCTTGTCAATTCCATCTCCCCGATATCCCTTGTAGCTATCGCCTTCTCTGTTTACTCTCTAGTCCTTCCATCACAGCCCTAGTTCATTACCACATGCCTGAATCAAGTTTGATTTTTTTAATTAAAAGGGCCATCCCATGACTCACTTCTCAAAGTGAGAACCTGAAAAGGCCTTAGCCTCAAAGGGCTAGCAACTCCCACTGCAACCTGGGCCACCTCCAGTCTTCATGATGAATATCTAGCCACTGGACCCAGATGACTCTGGAGGAGAAAGTGAGCCTGGTGACCTTGCATAGCCCTCACTCACTCAAATGCAAGTCAAATGCAAATCATGTCATCATTTCCCTGATGTCATGGTCCTCTTTGAAAATGAAGGACAAATACAACCAACCTTCTACCAGATTATCCCTTCATACGAAGAGTCCCACCAAATTTCTTTATCCACCATGGAAGGCCCTTGATGATCTGATGTCTTCCCACTGCTCCAGGATTCTCTATTATTATTCCCTTCCACACACTGAACACGACTGATAAACTGGGTAACTGTTCCACAAATAGGAATTATACTTTGCAAATTGCATTTATCCTAGGTTCCCCACTCTCCCTCACTATCACCACAACCTCCATCATCCAATAAGTCCACAGATTTTGTTGTCTATTTCCAGACTGTTTTCACATTGGTCCATTTCTCTCTATTCACATCATGGCCACCACCCTAATTCAACACTTCACCAGCTCTCACCTGGACTGCTGCAGCCACCCCTAATAGGTAGCCCTACCTCAAGTCTGTCCCCACTCTTTCCTTAACTCAGCTGCCAAAGCAGTTTTCCAAATCCACAGGCCAAATCATGTCACCTCCCTACTCAAAAAACTCCAGTCTCTCTATTGCCCCTTGGGTAAATATTGTTAGGTTCTTGGTTGACCTTTTCAAACTTTATAACTTGGCCCCAACTTGCCTTTTCGAGCTTATTTCCCTTTGAGGACTCCACAATCTAGCAAAAAAGGCCTCTTCGCTGTTTTTCACACCAATGCACTTGTACTTCTTAGCATTCTGTTTCCTTCAGCACTTTGCTTATGTAACACTTAGAGGAAGCCTTCCTGATCCCCTCAGACATTAGAGCCCTCACCTCCCAAATATTTGCTTTGTATTGATCGTGTGTCTATGTGTGTATGTATGTACATGTATATGTGTGTACGTATGTATATATATATATATGTAAAATGTTGTGAGTCATTTTTTCAATTTTATCTGACTCTTTGTGACCCCATTTGAAGTTTTCTTGGCAAAGATACTAGAAGAGTTTGTCATTTCCTTCTTCAGTTCATTCGACAGATGAGGAAACTGAGGCAAACAGGGTTAAGTCACTTGCCCAGGGTCACAGCCCTAGTGAATGTTTGAAGCTGAATTTGAACTTAGGAAGATGAATCTTCCCGACTCCAGGCCCACCACTCTATTTACTGCACCAACTAGCTGCCCTATGGAAAGAGAGAGAGAGAGAGAGAGAGAGAGAGAGAGAGAGAGAGAGAG
>NW_027187338.1:1579785-1598312 GCF_028583685.1 Petaurus breviceps papuanus
GAGGGGAGGGGAGAGGGGATCCAGAATAAGCCTTGGGGTATATTTATGGTTAACAGGTCTTACCTAGATGAAGATCCAGCAAAGGAAACTAAAAAGGAGCAGTCAGATAGTTAAGGGGAGAACCAGGAGAGAGTAATGTCATGAAAACCTAAAGAAGAGAGAGTACCTAGAATAGTGTGATCAATAGAATTGAAGGCTTAAGAGAGATCAAAAATGATGACGACTGAAAAAAGGCCATTAGATTTGGCAACTGAGAGATCATTGGTAACTTTTGAGAAAGACGTTTGAGGTGAATGATGAGTTTGGAGGCCAGACTATAGAAAGTTAAGAAAAGATTGAGAGGAAAGGAAGCAATGGTGTCAATTGTAGAAAGCCTTTTCAAGATATTTGGCCACAAAAGGGGGAAGAAAGGCAAGACAATAGCTAGTAGGAATGGATGGAGCAAGTGAGGGGTTTTTGAGGATGGGAGAGAGAGTACATTTGTAGACAGTAGGGAAGACAGGAAAAGAGTGAAAAGTAATGAGAGTGGGGATGACAAGATCCCCACTCTCTCCTGAAGGGTCTCCCCTGCTAAAGAAGATAGTGTGGGATGGGGAGATGTACATATAGGGGGCTTTGCCTTAGCAAGGAACAGGGCCATCATATTAGGAGAGAAGGAGAAAGTGGCATCTTAGTGATGTGAGGAGAGGTGGGGTGAAACAGAGGGAGGTCTTGGCAAATGGCTTCAATTTTTTTCAGTTAAATATGAGGTAAAGTTTTCAGCTGAGAAGATGGCAGAGGAGCCATGAGAGGAATGAAAAAGTTTGGAAAAGGAACTGTGGTGAATGGGGTAGTGAGTCAATTGGGGAGGGGCATAAAGTGATTGCTTTGTCACAGTGAAGGTCCAGCTGAGATTGTATATCATAAATTTGTGGCAGGCCCACTGAATGTGGTGTAACCAGGTATCCTGGTGTCCTGCCCATCATATAGAATCATAGTTAATGGGAGTGGTAGAAATAGTGGTTCCCATGTTCAAGTTGCTTTTGGTAACATACGTACTCTGGCCACATACAAAAGAGCATTTAAAACAGAGACTCCAGGTTGGTATCTTTGTCCCTGTGATTGGGAGAAGGGGGTGGAGATGGTAGGGTAAGAAAGAGCTCATGCCAAAGAAGACTGGTGACTGAGTCAGGAAGGACTGCCCACTCAGGAGGCTTAAAAGAAGTCAAAGTTTCCAGCTTTCTCTTTTTTGAGCATATTGGGAGCTGTTAAGCCTTCCCTTTGAGTTGTAGTGAGGAAGAGAAAGAGTTTTCCCTTATCTTCTGCTCCCCAGAAGCAGCTATGGTGACTTTCCCTGGCAGTCGCCAGTACTCTTTGGTACACACTTCCTTCACACTGTCACAAAGACCGAGGGATGAGCCAGTGGCCTCTGTCTAGGCATGCCGTTTAGCAAGCGGCCGCAGCACATGTGTCTCTGAAAGTGGCTTAAGCATGGGGGTTCATTCAGGTGCAGGCTCAACTTTGTTACTGACAGAGAATCACAAAATGACAAAAACTAAGAGTTGAAAAGGACCCAAGAATCCATGCGGTTCAACTTATATCAGAACAAGAAATCCCTTTACGTTATACTCCAAAAATGATAGTTACGCATTTAGATGAGGACCTTCACTAAGGGAGAACCTGCCAGCCTCCAAGTTGTCAAATAAGTTTGTATGTAGAGTCTACCTGAGGGAGGCAAAGTTTTTCGAAAAAGCTGCAGGACAGGTCAGCCCTTGAATGGCAGCCCTTTGGAATAAAGAGACCACATTTAGAGACCCTTAATGGAGAGAGATTGGTGTTTGGGAGCCAAGAGGGGTCACCCTCATTCTGTGGGCCCTTGTGTCCATACCTGCTAGGAAATACTGCACAATGTACCACAGCCTTTACTCAGACCGCAATGGCAATGCATCCAGGGTTTCAGAGCAAAGCCCTCATCAAGCATGATTTAGAATCAGGTTAAGCTATTTTCAGCTCCAATCGTGTTCACCAAGTCCTGCCATCAGAGGAGAGGCAGGGGGGCAAAACACCTTCTGACCCCACTCAGCAGGAGGTCTTGGACGCTTCTGATGGGCTCTTTAGCTGCTGCAGTTAGAGGCTGCTAAAGCCCACTGATCGTGGCCACAGCCACCGAAGCCAGTTTGCTAAATCAGGCTCTTTCATTCCTCTTTGTGTGTATCTGGGCATAGGAGAACAATCTCATTAATGCAAACCACCAGGGCAGATGTAATCTCCCTGCTCAGACAGCAGGCTCACGAGCTCAAGCTCATGTCTCATTACATAAACACTCCTTCCCACTCATCCACTCCCCCTTCTTCAATGGCTTTCCTGTGCCGCCATTGTGGTCTGGAACTGGCCTTCATCCTCTCAGCAGCTTAATGCAGACCCAGGGGCCTGGACGGTCATTAAGTCAACTGTGATTGGAATTGCTTATAACAACCTTGTCATCCCAACCCGCCCTTCCCAGTCACCCGCCCACCTATCCCTCTGCTGGCTGACCAGTCAATCAAATGATGTTTTCAAGAATGAATCAATGTCCCAGGTCCGCATCTAATAACCAAACAGAAAGATTGAATCCCATTCTTCCAGGATTTGTAATTCTGAGCTCTAGACGAATTATGTTCATGGCAGACAGATGACTGGGCTGTTCCCAGACCGTTAGGCCTCCATGTAAGCCTCTTCCCCTCCACATCTTGACATATCCTTCAAATCAAGCTTCCATCAGTCAGAGATGGACAGCATGAATAAATGCAACTGAGGCCGGCAGAGAAGGTGACACTTTCTCCTCTGCTGTTTGAAGAGCAGTTTTTCTAAATGTCTTGACAGCTCTTATTGATAGCAAAATATTCTGTTGTTCTTGTCAACTTTGGAAGCCACCAACTCAGTCCTCTGGAGTTGTCATCCCCATCCCCCAAACTCTTCTCACTGGAGGACTTCTCCCTGTATGGTGGGTGTCAATAAAATGACTAGTCCAGCTCTTTCAACCATAGGGATGCACGGAAATGGTTTTTGAGAGAATCACTGTAAAAGATGGACGCTTTGGCTGGGGAATTTTTTTTTCCATTGTCTGAGAGATAGCATGGAGGATGGGAGGCAAAGGAGATTTTTGTTGTAGAGTCATTTTTCAGTCATTTCTGGCTTTTCAAGATCCCTTTTGGGGTTTTCTTGGCAAAGATACTGGAGTAGTTTGCCATTTCCTTCTCCAGTTCATTTTATAGATGAGGAAACTAAGGCAAACAGGACTAAGTGACTTGCCCAGGGTCACACAGCTAATAAGTATCTGAGGCTGGATTTGAACTCATGAAGATAAAGTCTTCCTGATTCCCAGCTCAGTGCTCATCTGTAAAAATTAGTTAGAGAAGGAAATGGCAAACTACTCCAGTACCTCTGCCAAGAAAACCCCCAAATGGTATCACAAAGAATCAGACATGACTGAAAAGAGTGAACAACAAAACAAAATTAAGCCAAACTTCTTAAGTGATGGCAATTGCAGATACCCTAAGGCAAAGGTTATTCACCCGAGGGGTATATGAACTTGCTTTTTAAAATATATGGATAATTGTATTTCAACATAATTGGTTCCTTTAATAAGCCTATGTATTTTATATAATGCATCTAAAACATTCTTTTGAATCCACAGGCTTCATTAGCCTGCTCAAGGAATGCCTACAAACACGGTTACAAACCCTTGCAGCCCTAAGGCTTCACCTTGTCCATTTTCATTTCTTAACATTTCTGCCATGAGAGGGGGTTCAGCCTATCCATGCTACTCTGCTAAAATGATAAACTCCAAAAAAGAAATAGCCATGGGGCAACTAGGTGGTGGTGCAGTGAATAGAGCACTGGCCCTGGAGTCAGGAGAAGCTGAGTTCAAATCCACCCTCGAACACTTAACACTTACTAGGCATGTGGCCTTGGGCAAGTCATTTAACCCCAATTGCCCTACCTTCCCCCCTCCAGAAAGCAAAAAAAAATACAAAAAAACAAAGAATAGTCATATACTTGAGTTGAACAGACTCCCAGCTACTTATTGTCATTTGCTACCCCAAGGGCTATAAAGATACTCTTCTGAGATTCTCAGGATACTCTTCTGAGACTGGCAATAGTGGATTAGGCATGCTCAGAAGCCAACCCCTCGATGTTTGGACAGTATATTGAGAACAGAGTTCCAATTTGTGGAAAATAAAGCAGTGTCACAGTTTGAATTAATGACTATTGTTGAGGGCAGTGGTGTGATTCAAAGTATGTAAAATTGTGTTAGGAATGTGTGGTTGGGTGTGCCAGGTATAAATCTTTATCAGTTTTGGAGTATCTCTGGTGATATCTCTGAGTAAGGTGGGAGGGGGATTTGAAGTTGCCTTGTAGAACTAACTCCAATTTATGGATCATGGAGACTGAAAATTATAGCAGCCCATGAGGACGGGCTGAGACAGAAGATGCTGATGGACCCAGAACTTGGAGCATGTTTACCATCAGTGGGAATAGAAATGGGAGCAGCTCCATGACACCCTACATGGATGGGGTGGCTGCAGGTGCAACTCAAAAAGAAGTCCCTGAAGCAGCCAGAAAAAGGACCACGTTTAGCTTATTTTGCATTAACACCCTGAGATTTCTAGGGTAATACTCTTGTCCCAAATCACAGGGCTTGCAAATAAAAGTCATTTTGATAAGGGGTGTTTGCATGCAATCCCCCCAGCAATCTGGAGGACAAGTTCCAATCCTTTGTCCTGTGCAGGGCCATAAAGGAAACAAGTTTGCCTCAGAGGGCTTCACCATCCTCTCCAAAGCAATTGCCTGAATGAAATGAGCTGGCTTCATCCATTCAGTGATGTGAATCCCTAACAGAAGAGTGGGATCTCTGTTGCCAGGCCTGTTGAATAATGGAGGCTTGTGTGAGGGGATGGGGGGAATCAGCTATTAACTAGACCTTGAAATCTATTTTATGTTTTCCAAAAGGGTGCAGAGTTTGGACTTAGATGGAGGGCATACCTAGAGAAATACAGCTGCCCAGCTTAGGGGATGGAGGGTGGAAATTCATCCCAGCCCAACTACTAAGAGAGAGTCCAAGTGATTTGAGCTGTGCCAAGAACTACAGTCAGAATTGTGGGGAGGGAGAATCACAGCTTAGAATCCATCATTGATAGGCATCCATATGATTTCAGCGACCTTTAAGTGTATACACACTATAGCCCACAGAAACCTATAGCAGTAATGTATCTGCTTGTGTTCACGAACAAGCCCCCACAGAGGTTGGGAGGGAAGTTAGAGACGTTCAATGAAGAGGCTTTGTCCCAGACCATGGGGCCTATGGTGACTGTGCCATGAAAAAATGATGCCTTCACTTCATTAAAGGCTCATCACTCTTCCCCCAACAATGACTTGAAAAGAGCAATCTTTAAGCAGAGCATAATTCCAAAGGGACACTTGGGGCATGAGCAATCATAGACTGAACTTTCAGAGGGTGGGTGGGAAAAGAGCCATAACCCTCCTCATTCATGCTAATCAGTTTCTGACTCTCACAATGGAATTGAAGTGGAAAATTCTCTTCTCTGTATGTTCCCTTTGGTCTTGGCCCATCCTGCAGAGGAAGCAGTGATACTGTACCTGGTCGCTTCACGTCTGGCTTGGACCTGAGGGAATTCAGCATTCTGTCTGGTCTAGTCCCCTGCTTCCAGACAAGATTGTACCTTGGCTTTCAAAGTCCTCCATGACTCAACCCCACCTTTCCAGTCTAGTTTTGATTCCCAGAGCTTTCTAGCTCATACTCTCAGCCCCAAATAGACTTTCTGGTACTGTAACAGGTTCATCCCTATCTCAGGGCCTCTGTTTTATTTTTCTACCCTTCTGTTCATCTAAAATCTAAGGATATGGTGTAGCCAGCTCTCATTATTATTAATGAGATTGTTACATTTTCAGTGTGAGCATTTTCATCGTAGAAATCAGCAAACAAAAATCAGGACTTGATTTATTGTTTTTTGATAGTCTAGATGTAAGAAAAATGTAAATAATGCATATTAGACTTAATAGTGTGCTACAGGAACATTTTTTCCCCTTAGATTTTTGTTGTTCAGTAGCTCGAATTGTGTTCAACTCTTCATGACCCCATTTGGGTTTTTTTTGGCAAAGATACTACAGTGGTTCACCATTTCCTTCTCCAGCTTATTTTAAAGATTAAGAAACTGAGGCAGGTAGGGTTAAGTGACTTGCCCAGGGTCACATAGCTAGTAAGTATCTGAGGGCACATTTGAACTCAGAAAGAAGAGTCTTCCTACCTCTAGGTCTGGCATTCTATGCACTGTGCCACCTAGCTGCCCCTTCTTTTTCCCTTATAGCCAATTGTTAAATATTTATCTGCATACCTCTGTTAATCTTACCCATCCTTCAAGACCAAGCTCAGATCCTGGTATTTCCATGAAGCCTTCCTTGGTTGGTCTATAACACTGATTTCTTCATTTGTCAAATTCCTATTACACTTTCAGTCAGGAAAGTTGGATCAATGCAATAGACAAAGTACTGGAGTGGGAGACCTAGGATTGAATTATGACTTTGCCACTACCTTTGTGATGGTGGGTGATACCTATCCTTTCTACTTCCCAGGGTTGTTCTGGAGAAAGTATTTGGTGAACCTTAAAGCAGTAAAGACATGGGAGTTAGTCTTAACATGAACCTTTGTTCTCTTATTTTGTTCATCAAATGGATTATTATTGTTACACAAAATGATGAATATGATGAAGATAGAGAAGCACAGGAAGATTTCTAAGAACTTATGCAAAGCAAAACCAGACAAATACACAATAACTATAACAGGAAAAATTGAATCTGGCAACAGTCACAATAATGCAATCTAATCTAAATGCTTTGAAATTATAATGACCATGCTTGTCCCCAAAGAAGAGATACAGGATGCACCCATCCTCTCTTTTTGCAGAAGTAGGGGATCTATGGGCATGAAACAATGTCAGACCTTTTCAATATGTCGGTTAGTTTTGACAAATTTTTTTCATTCTTTGTTATAAGAAATATCTCTCTGGCAACAGGAAGGGGATGGTTATATTGTGAAATAAATATAGGTGATTTAAAAACAAAAGCTATTGATAAGATTGTTTATAAATTTTTTAAATTTTTAAACATTAAAATGCTTATTAAATTTAAATTTTTATTTATTATATTTAAATGTTTGTTGTATTCTATGTTATTGTATGCAAAATTTATTGTATTTTAATTTATTGAATTCACTTGGATTGTCCATTTCTTTGAAAGCAGGAGGTGTTCCTTAAATGTTTATATTCCTCAGGGTGTCAAGTACAGCTCATGTACAATACTTAGTTTCTGTCTAATCAATTAACTTCATTAGATAGAGTCAATTTTCCAATTTATAATCATATCCCTGGAAGAAGGCATTAGTGACTCAACTCAGATTCTTCCTCTTCCATGAAGCCTCCCCTGATAACTCCATTTAGGAGTAATTGCAACTCCACCTCTTCTCTCTTTGCTTGACCCCTCCCATGTAATTAGCACATTCATTGCTTGTGTTGCAGTTATTTATATCTATTCCTTACCCCTCTATTAGAATAGAAATACAACATTTTTCATCTTTGTACTATATGACCCCAAGGGGGAGCAGTGGACAGAGCACTGAGCCTGTTATCAGAAAGTCCTGAGTTAAAATCACACATCAGACATTTACTAGTTATGTGACCCTGGGAAAGTCACTTAAATTTCATTTGCCTCAGTTTCCTCAACTATAAAATGGGCATAATAATAGCACCTACCTCAAAGTGTTTTGTGAAGATTAAATGAGGTATTTGTAGAAAAAGTCCGACATTATCACAATGTCTGACACGTAGTAGGTGCTATATAAATGTTGGCTGATATTATTATTATTTATTATATAGAAGCAGCTTGGTGGATAGACTTTTGAACTTGAAATTGGGAAGACCTGAGTTTGAATCCTTCCTTAGACGTTTTCTTGAAGTGTGACCCGGGGCAAGACTCCTCAATATCCTCAGCTTCGGTTTCCTCATCTTTAAAATGGAGATGATAACAACACCTATTTCCAAGATTGCTGTGAGTATTAAATGGATATGGAATAACAAAATGAAAAAGTTTTGCCAGCCTAGAATGGTTACATAAATGCTATCTATTATTAATGTTTTTAATTAAATTGATTAATGTCTAACCATCCAGTGGAAAGCCCTTCCTGGGGCCTTCTGTCTACCTCTATCATGGCTATATAATACTATCCTTTTTTAACATTTGTCTTGTAGAATCATTGAATTTTTGAACTAAAGAAGCCTCCTTCATGAAGCTCTACCAGATCTCCTAAGCCAAAAGTGATCTCTCTGTCTCTCTCTGTCTCTCCTACCCTTTTCCCAGCTTCTCTCCCTAGTCTTAAATTATGTATTTCTTTGAATTATAATTCTTTATTTCTTAGTATACTGTGAGCCCTTTAAGGGCAAAAATTATGTTGCTTTTCTCCTTTGCCTCCACAAGGCCAAGTACTGGGTCTTATACCTAGTAGGTATTTAAGAAATGTTTGAATTGAAATCCATCTCACCTAACCCTGTAACTGTACATTTGGGGAAACCAAGTCCTGGAAAAGTGAAAGACACAAGTGAGTTAGCAGGAGAGCTGGCATTAGCACCCTTGACTCAGGAGCCTACAAGCTTTGTTCATTCCACTGCTGAAGAGGGATGCAGAGAACTTGGAAGAAGTTCAGAGGAGTCACAGGCATGATTAAAAGGTTGGAGAGGAAGACTAAAGGCTCCAGGTCATTCTCCCTGCAGGAGGGAGGTGTATAGATTAATCCTACCGTGTTACTTCAGGATTCATCTTCCCAGCTTGCTCCTGCTTCCTCATCTTTGGAATATTTGTATTCTTTTTATCCTTGGGTTTGCCAAAAGGCTCTTCCTTTGGGCAGTTTTTTGTACTTTATTCTCCTTCCTTTTTCTCTTTATCCCTTCCCCAGCTTCCTTGCTCTCTCCTCTCTTCTCCCCTCTCTACTGCCTGGAGTGCCTTCCTCGTCCCTTCCCCAAGTCTCTCTGCCCCAGAGACTTCCTCCCTTTCTCCTTCCTTCCATTCTTCCCTCTCCTTTCTTTCTTTCACCCTTCCCTTCTTCCTTCCTCATTTCCATCTTCAGCATTCCATCTTCTGCCCATGTACATTCACAATACTATACTCCATCCCTTAACTCAGCCTCTTAGACATTTTAGTGTCTTTCCATGCTGAGCTCAGGCACCAAATCTTCCAAGAAATCCTTCCTGACATCCACTGTCAGTTCTTAGCATTCTCTCCTTTCCCAAACTGTCTTATATTTACTTTTCTATGCATACCCCAAGAAGAATGCAAGCCCTTTGAGAGCAGGGTTTGTTTCACTTTGTCTTTATATTTTCAGTACCTAGCACCATGCCTTTAACATAGGTATTTTGTAATAAACAATAATGTAATTGATTTCCTTCTTCCTTACTTCCCCTCCTTTTCACTTTTCTTCTTTCTTTTCTTCCTTTTTTCTTCCTTCTTTGCTTCCTTTTCCCTTCCTTTCTGCCTTCCTTCTTGCTTTCCTTCTAACCCTCCTTTCTTCCTTCTTCCCTTACTTTTCTTCTTTCTTTTTTCCCTCCTTCTATTCCTTCCTACCTCATCTGTTGTTGCTTTTATTCAGTTGTTTCAGTTGTGTCTGACTCTTTGTGACCCCATTCAGGGTTTTCTTGCCCGAGATACTTGAGTAGTTTGCATTTCCTTCTCCAGCTTGTTTTATAGATGAGAAAACTGAGGAAAAGAGTGTTAAGGGACTTGCCCGGGGTCACACAGCTAGTATGTTTCAGAAGCTAGATTTGAACTTGGGAAGGTGAGTCTTCCTGACTCCAGGCTTGGCACTCTAACCAATGCACCACTTAGCTGCCTCATGATACACAATAAAGACACTCAATGAAATGGAAATCAACCCTTGTTCCAGTAGCTGTCCTTTCTGTTCCCAATAGCATCCGTCATGTTTGCATTTAACCAAGACTAAGAGCTCTCTTTGGTCACCCATTAGTTCGTGTGACTAATATCATGTCCTGGGAAATGACAGTGAAGTTTCCAAGAAAGACATCACCCACCACTGTCATTTTGCCCCCACTTGGCCCCTGGAAGGTCAGTCACAGGTGATGGCCCAGGAGTTGTTTGGGACTGAATGCCACATATCTCTCTGACACCCAAAGCAAGAGTAAGAACTATAAGAGAAAGACTTTGTAAAAAGAGAGTGTCCTAGAATGAGGAGCATTCGTGCATGAAGGGATGAGCTGTGTTCCCGTCTCACAAAATAAGAGAAAGATGACAGCAGTGCAGAAGGGATGAGAGCGTGTCAGCTCCAGAGATATGGGCTCCTCTCCCCAGCCAAAAAAGGAATAAAGCCTGTTAGCCTTGAATGGGAAGTAATTTCTGTTCCCAAAAGAAAATTAATGTGCTCTCCGTGTCACTTGATCTTGCTCAGCCTCTGTTTTCCCATCTGTGAAATGAGCGATTTGAATGAGATGCTTCCTAAAGCCACTGCTCAGGCGTTAGAACAGAAAGATTACTGAACTTGGAATCACAAGAATTCTGTCAGATCCCATCTCTGCTCCTTAGAATCTATGTGACCTGAGGCAAGGGTCTCCACCTCCCTGGACCTCGGCATCTTAATTTATAAAATAAGGAATTTAGGTCCAGTCTCTCAGGTCTTTTCCAGCTCCAGATGTATAATCCAATGATCGCTTTGGAAGCATCCATATAACATCTCTTAGCTCTGGGCACCTGGATTAATTCTTTTAATTATCTCTCGTTTATCCTCTATATAGCTTGTTTGTACATATCTGTTTACTTGTCTCTCACATTAGATTGGGAACTCCTTGAGGACAGGAACTGTCTTTTGCCTCTTTTTTTGTGTCCCTGGTGCTTAACACAGTGCTTGGCACATGGGAGACCCTTAAAAATGTTTATTTTCTTACTCACTAAAATCCCATCCAGCTCTGACATCTCAGTTCTAAGGACCCTTCTGGCACTAGCTTGTTATTGTCCTAAGAGAGATCCCAGTTCTAATATTTTCTGATTCATCTTTCTAGTTCTAATACTGAATTTTGAATTCGTTTCGATTCCATACAACACATCTCCTGAAGGCCTACTGTGTCCCTGATCCAATATCAGGCCAGGCTAAGGAGTATACCAGTGAAGGAAGGGACACATTTTCAACCCTTAAGGGGCTCCTAACATTCCTGGGGAGAAGATATTGGGGGGAAAAAAACTGTGAATTCGTCAATGTGAGACCTCACTCCACAGATGCAGATTATAACCCTGTCACACCTTAATATACATTTTCATGAGTTGTTGTAGCAAAAAATAAAAAAATCTGTCCCCTGGTAGCCAACTCTCTGGCAGTGAGCCTCTCCACACTTAGGTAAACTGGTCCTTGGAAGGTTGTAGCACATAATTCATCACTTAGCCTGTATTCAAAGTCTTTCCAGCTTGATAACACCTGTCAGTGGTTTTTACTCCAATGGTAGAGATTTTTAGTACCCAGGGTCACCTCCATTTCTTTATGGGGCATCAAAGGAAGATTTGAGAGGAGAGAAGAGAAGATAATTAGAGAATAGTACAAGAAATTTGAGAATAGGGCTCCCTGAGTACTGCATCATGAAGGCTGACTTTGTTAATCATGAAGCCTGCAGCTACAGTCACACTCCACCCACCCATCACTCCTGCATCTGGTCAGTGCACATTTTCAGAAGTCAGTGAGCATGGTTAGAAATTGTTAGCCTTCCCATCCTTTCATCCGGTCAGCTCCAATTAACTGTTGCCAATACCCCAAAGGTTAACCTTCAGAACAGATGGGGTCTTCCTGAACAGAAGGTTTGAAACAGCCAAAGGGATGGGTTCAGGTAAAGAGCCATTGGCAAGTTACATGCCTAGATGTCAGGGTGAAGGATGCCAGGACCAGGGATAGGGTTCAGAGATGGTCACAGTTTATCTAAGTCAGACATTGACTGACTTAGATACTGAAAGAAGGTATCAGGTGAACAACCACCAGAGAGCTTATCACTCTCTGAATTCTAGACCAGCATTTCTAGCTGTCCACAGGCTATTTCTCCATTAATGGACCACAAGGAGCTCCAACTTACCATGTCTAAAATCTAGTTTACCATATTTTCTCTCCCAACCTACTCCTCCTTCTGATTTCATAGTTCTATTTGTTTTTGTTGTTGTTCAGTCATGTCCAACTCGTCGTGACCCCATTTGGGGTTAAGAGACTTGCTTAGGTCACACAGCTAGTAAGTGTCTGAGGTCAGATTTGAACTCATGGAAGTGAGTCTTTTTTACTCCACTATGCCACTTCGTTGCCTTAGTTTTGTTTGTTCCACTATAAAATTCACAAAAGTCTCCCATGGTCATAACCTCAAAGTTACCAGGTTATTGAACCATGAAATATTAGTCTGATAGGTTCCTCCTCCATAGGAAATATCTTTTCAATCCATCCCCATCTTTCCATTCCCACTGTCACCATCTTAGAACAGACCCATACTACCTCCTATCCGGGCCATTACAATAGGCTTCTTATGTATCTTTCATTGCACTGCCAGATTAATCTTCCTTGTGTTCACATCTGGTCAATGTCACTCACTCTGATAAAAAAAGAGTCAGACTCTATTTTCTCCTAACCAAAAATCAAGGTCCTCTGTCTGGTATTTAAGACCCTACTAAATGTCACTCTACCTTTCTAGATAAGGATAGCCAAAGCCTGGGCTTGTGATTTCATTGGTGGAGAGAGCTCTCCAGTGAAGAAGTTCTCTCTACCAATGGAGACTGGCACATTCTCTGTTAGCTTAGTCTTAAAAAAACAGTTGCCTAGAGCAGTAAGATATTAAGTGACTTACCCAGGGTCACACAGTCAATCTGTTTTAAAAGCAGAACTTGCACTCAGGTCCTCCTAGTTTTGAGACCTACTCTATACCCACCATATCATGGAGCTTTAGCATATGGTTGCTTAATTGAATTGATGGTAGCACTGGAAATGGGACAGATCAAAAATGGATAAGGGCATCTTACTAGAGAACATATACAAGTGATGGAAAGTGATTCTGAAATCAACCAATAATTAACAGGGATGTGGTCAATGCAAGAATTAGTAAGAATCAGAGCAAGGATCAAAAATGCAAGCCAAGGCACCAAAACCTGGGCATTTAAGTCAGGTCTCAAGAGTAGAACAAAAGAGCACAGAGTAGTGCATAGACTACATCTACAAAGATAGGTCTGACTCCACAGAATTAGAGTTGGAGGTGGCCCTACATGCCAAGTTATCTGCTTTCATATAGATAAAAATATTTATAGCAGCTCTTTTTATGGTGGCAGAGAACTGAAAACTAAGAGAGTGCCCATCTGTTGAGGAATAACTGACCAAATTATGGTATTTTAATGTAATGGAATACTATTGCATCACAGGGAAGAATGAAAAGGGCAGTTTCAGAGCCCTGGCAAGCCTGGAAGCTAGGAAAAGCAATAGATAAACCACTGGACCTGGAATCTTGAAGACCTGAGTTCAAATCTGATTCTAGACACTTCCTACCTGTGTGACTATGGGCAAGTCACTGAACCTCTGTCTGCCTCAGGTTTTTATCTGTACAGTGGGTATAACAAAAGCACCTGCCTCCCTGAGTGGTCGTGAATATGAGATAGCATTTGAATATTAAAATGGGATAATACTTCTAAAGCCCTTTGCAAACCATATGGTGTTATACAAAGCTATTATTGTTATTATGAAGATTTGTATGAACTGATACACAGTGAAATGCGCAGCACCAGAAAAACAAGGAATACAATAACCAAAGTGTAAAAGGAAAACAGTTTTGAAAGATTTAGGAATTCCAGTCAACTCAATGAGCTACCATGATTCCAGAGGACAGGGCACAAAGTGTGCCACCTACTGCCTGGAAGAGAGACTCAGGGCCCTGACTGAGACAGACTTTTTGGACATGGTTAATGTAGGAACTTGTTTTGTTAGGTTGCATATTTGTTGAAAGAGCTTCATTTTTTTCCCCAGTGGGAGAGGAGAGGTGGGAAAGAGAACTAATTGATTTTTATTCATTGAAAACAAAACAGTTAATTAAACAAAAATAAAACAAAGAAACAAACAAGGATCGTCAAACCTTCCCTAGAAGACCATGAGTAAGGAAGGACTCATTGTGACATGGGATGGCTCATTCTGTGTTTTAGATAGCTGTCAGTGTTGAGTTACACCAACCATAAATCTGCCTCCCTGCAAACTTTCACTCATTATTCTAAGTTTTGCCCCCTGGGGTTACAGTGAGAACAAGTTTAACTCCACCCTTCAGTTTTCATGCTCTATATTTTTCCCCACCCACCCCCTAAAAAAGAAACATCCCCAACTCCCTCAATTAATCTTTATATTTCGTGCAAATTAAATTAACTTTGAGGTTTTGCCTCCTACCTTATAAATTAGCAAAGCTGATAAAAGATGGAAATAGTCAATGTTAGAGGGGCTGTAAGAAAGTAGGTGCCCTATGATGCCCCTGGGGCTATGAACTGATTTAATCATTTTGGAAAACAAATGAGGATTATGTGGAAAAAGTTACTAATCATCCATACCTTTTTACTCAGTAATCCTACTAGTTGAGTATACAAATCAAAGACAAAACAAAAGGTGCCATAAATACAAAATATTTGGAGTAGAATTTTTAGTGATTAAAAAAAAACCTGTAAATAAAATTTGTGCTTATTGATAGTAGAAGGGCTGGATGAACTGACTTATATGAATATATTGGGAAATTCTTATACCCCAGAAATAACAAATATGAGGAATTCAGAGAAGTCTAAGAAGACCTATATGACTAATGCAGAGCTAAAGAAACAAAATCAGAAGAACGATACACGTATTACTATAATAGAGCAAACAAAAATAACCCTGAAAGGCCACTGACCTCTGATAAATTTTGATGGCCAATCTTGGTCTCAGAAAATAAATGGGGAAACATCCTTCCCTCCTCTAAGTCCAGAAACATGGGACTAGGGGCACAGAATTCTACATAAGCTATCAGAAATACTCATTGTGTTGGTTAGCTGTGCTAAGCTGTTTTTCCTCAATGTAATGAAA
Organism: Petaurus breviceps papuanus; assembly: GCF_028583685.1. Classification (NCBI taxonomy): domain Eukaryota; kingdom Metazoa; phylum Chordata; class Mammalia; order Diprotodontia; family Petauridae; genus Petaurus; species Petaurus breviceps. The sequence goes on from NW_027187338.1 coordinate 1,594,919, forward strand.
GATTCAGTGAGTGGGGATCCATTTGGTAAAGATTTGTGATCTAAAACTAAAATGCATCAATTAAAAAAAATGTTAAAGTATGTCCTGATTAATCAGGAATGTGGCAAAAATAACTGGAATGATTTGCCATTTCTTTCTCCAGTGTATCTCCATTTTACAGATGTGGAAACTGAGGCAAACAGGGCTAAGTGACTTGCCCAGAGTCACACAGCTAGCAAGTGTCTTGAGGCCATATTCAAACTCAGATCTTCTTGAGTTTGACCTGGTACACTATTCCCTGTAAGAAAGTAGGTGCCCTATTATGCCCCTCGGGCTGAGAACTGATAAAATCATTTTGGAAAACAAATGAGGAGTATGTGGGAAAAGTCACTTTGTCCATACCTTTTTACTCAGTAATCCTACTAGTTGAGTATACAGATTGAAGACAAAAAAGAAAGGTGCCATAAATACAAAACATTTGGAGTAGGCCTGGTACTCTGTTCTCTGCTCTGCCTAGCTGCTCCCACCTCTTTATTACATCTAGGATAATTTAAAGACCTTCACAATCTGGTCCCAACCTCCATTCTAACCTCATGATACATCATTCTTCTTCCCATATTTTGTGGTAGGGCCACAATGGCCTTCTCTGCTCTTCACACTCAGCACTACATCTCCTGTCTCTATCTTCACACCTTTTCACTGCCCATTCTCATGCCTAGAATGTATTTCCTCCTCACCTGTATTCCACAGAATCCCCCTCTTCCTCCCAGATGCTTCCCAAGCATTACCTTCAACATGGAGCCATTTCTGATCCGCCATCCTGGCCCCTACTGCTAGGTGTCACAGTGGATAAAGTGCTGAACCTGTACTCAGGAAGACGTGAATTCAAATTCAGCCTTAGACACTTACTAGCTGTAGAACCCTGAGCAAGGCACTCAATCCCTTTCAGACTCAGTTTCCTCATAGGGTTGCTGTAGGAATCAGAGATAGTATTTGTCAAGTGCTTAGCCCAGATCAGTGATCATTGATTGATTGACATTGATTGAGAGAAGGACCTAAACAAGGGTGGTTGCCATGTAAATGGAGAGACAGGCATAGAAGTAAGAAAATTATTTAGGTAGATTTGACAAGACTTAGGAAGAGGGCTTGCAAGGAAGCGAGAGCCCATACCCATGAGTTTTAGAGAAATTTTCCTAAATATTTAAAAGAAAAAGTCTTATAAAAATCAAATTTTATTTTGTCAGGGAGTCAAAAAGCCTCCAACAGCATATTATCCATCTTCCGGTAGGGTGGTAGGAATGGTACTCTCCCTGATCAGCTTCCCTTTGGGGCAGAAGGCATTTTATCCAGTGGGAATTTGCACTAAAGGTACATCAGGAGTCTGTCTGATGAGCAGGCCGAACCCAGCAGCCAAAAATTTTCCCATATTTTTAGGGGACCCTCTGGCATCCTGTTAAGGCCAGCCACGAGCCCCAGGGAGACAGGTTAATCATAAGGCAAATGGCATTCGAGATGTTGCATTATCACTTGAGATTATTTCTTGTACCACAAAAGCCTACATAAAGGGTCCATAAAGTAGGTATAATAAACAGCCAGAAGAAATTCAAAACACCCAAAGCAGGAGAAGCACAAAAGGAAGACACTTGGATTTCCAGAGGCTGGATCCTGATCTCTGGCTTGGATCCCATCCTGGCTCCCCCTGGCTTGGAGAAAGACCACAAAGAAGGTCTTCCTGCAGAGAGCAAACGTGTTCCTCCTTGCTTAAGAATCCCCTCCCTGTCATCCAGCCTAGACCATCCACCTTCCCCTGAGCCCTTCCCAATCAGAATATTGTTGGGTTTTTTTTCTCCAATGGGAAATTTTCACAGAGGATGCCCATAAAAACATGCCAAGCATAGTGCTAGGCATTGGGTATAGCAAGGCAAATGAAATCATCCTTGCCATCAAAGGGCTTCCATTCCATCAAGGGAGAGAAGACGTACATATAGAAGTAGAAACAGAATAACTAAGTGCATATAGAACACACACATTGCAAAGCAGTTAAACGCAAGGAATAGAGGAAATAACTAGGAGGGTGGGAGGTGAGAGTCAGGAAAGGATGTAGGAGGTGCTTGCATTAAGAAGGGGAGGATTTGTGAGGCAGACCTGAGGAGGCAGAGTACATGCCAGTGCGTAGGACAGCCAGTGCAGACATGGAAATGAGAGGAGAAATGCCATGCATAGGAACAGAGCCAGCTTAGCTAGAAAGTAGAATGTGTGATTAGCTTAGGGGACCTGGAATTCCCTTTGATCACCTTCATCTGGCATTTGGAGTCATGAGAATGGGCCAGCAGTCAATGGGAAGAGGCAGTGGGGTCCAATAGAGAACCTGTAGGTCAAGGAACTGAGAGACCTGGAGAAGCAGCATGGCAGCGTGATCAAAATACCAAACTTGAATTCTGGAAGTCCTGCATTCAAAACCCACCTCGGGCACCAGTCAGCTGTTTGAGCATGGCAAAATCACTTTACTCCTCTGGTCCTTAGTATCCTGCCTTCAGCAGTAAAACCAGGATAATAATACCTAGAGCTCAAAGGCACAATGTTTCACCAACCTTAATGCATCATAGGAATGCCTGCTATGATTAAACCCAGCTGTGAAGCTAACCAGCAGAGCCACCTTGGGCAAATCTTTTCTGCTTCCCTGGGGCTCAGTTTACTCCTCTGTAAAAAGAGAGGAGCTAACTAGAGAGTCTCTAAGGATCCTTCTAGCTGCCTGACATTCTATGTAACTCTTTCCAAGTTCCTCGGAGGTTACTTATTTAGGGGAGCCTAACCAGAGACTCTGGCACTTGGGGAAAACTCATTTGGTGTAGTGGAAGGGAGGGACAATCTGCCCCAGGTTGGTATAGGTTTTCTAGGAGTTGAGGAAGTTTATCCCCATAGAAATGAGGAAAGGTGGTACCCAGGAGATAGGATGGAAGGAAGGAAGGAAGGAAGGAAGGAAGGAAGGAAGGAAGGAAGGAAGGAAGGAAGGAAGGAAGGAAAGAAGGAAGGAAGGAAGGAAGGAAGGAAGGAGGGAGGGAGGGAGGGAACGAGGGTAGAAGGGAAGTAAGGAAGGGAGGGAGGGAGGGAGGAAGGAAGGAAGAAAGGAAGGAAAGAAGGAGGGAGGGAAGAAAGGAAGGATGGAAGTAAAGGCAGGGAGGGAAGGAAGGAAGAGAGGGAGGGAGGAAGGAAGGAAGGGAGGAAAGAAGAAAGGAGGGAGGGAAGGAAGGAAGGAAGGAAGGAAGGAAGGAAAGAAGGAAGGAAGGAAGGAAGGAAGGAAGGAAAGAAGAAAGGAGGGAAGGAAGGAAGGAAGGAAGGAGGGAGGGAAGGAAGGAAGGAAGGAAGGAAGGAAGGAAGGAAGGAAGGAAGGAAAGAAGGAGGGAGGGAAGAAAGG
>NW_027187338.1:1598412-1599677 GCF_028583685.1 Petaurus breviceps papuanus
GAAGGAAGGAAGGAAGGAAGGAAGGAAGGAAGGAAGGAAGGAAGGGAAGAAGGGAGGGAGGGAGGGAGTGAGGGAAGGAGGAAGGAAGAGAAGAAGGGAGGGAAGGAGGGAGGGAAGAAGGGAGGGAGGGAGGGAGAGCTCAGAGGGAAGAGAAGGCATTTCTTATGTACCAGGCATGATCCTAAGTACTGCAGATACAAATACAATAGTGAGACCTTAAAGAGTTTATAGTCTAATGAAGGTAGCAACACCTATAGGAGAGTGGTGGTCTGGGAAGCCATAGAAATGGTGAGTTAATCCATAGGGTGATTAATTGCCATACGCTTCATAGGACCAATGATACTATTGATTGGAATACTGGGCCCAGAGCAAAAGCATAAAATCATAAGACAGTAGCCTTAGATGCCCTCTAATCCAGCTCCTTAATCTTAACTTGAGGAAGATGAGGCTCAGAGGAAGTAAGTGATTTGTTCAAAGTGATAAAACTAAGAAGTGTCTGAGATAGAATTGAAACTCATATCTTTGTGACTCCAAGTTCAATATTTCTCCTCTGTGCTACTTCACTGTAGATGGCTTGAGGTCCAGGTAGAACATGAGCTACGTGGGATATCAGTCATGACATGTAGTGGGCTAGGTGAGTTTGTCCATACTAGCTCTCTAATCAAGGCAGCTCAGCCCCATGGTAGGAGTTTCAAATCCAAGGGCATGAATTCCCCCAGAATCGGGGACATGATTTCTGGAGTTCCAGTCCAAGAGGTTATATACCAAGTGGAAAGAAGTGGGGTAATAGTGGGACAGATGGCACAATGGTCAAGCTAGACAGCTGGATGGGCTATACAGTGTGGTCTTGTCTGGAGTTGGCTAAATATTGTGTTCCATAATGATGGAATTCTTTGGATGTGGCAGCCTGGGTGGCCAGGAATCAAGGGTGTATGCTGGCAGACTGGAGGACCACTGTGGGTAGAAAGCATTCATCCCCTTCTACAAGCCAAATGCCCTAGGCAGCCTGGAGCAGAGCCTAGGATACCACAGCATCCCTATGACTTTCCTGCTCAGTGAAGACCTCATCTGCTACCAGGATCCAAATTGCTTCTATCCAAAGGGAAGGTGGAGAGCCTTGGCTGGAAGGAAATGGTGCCAGAGGAGTCTGCAGCAGCCAGCCCCTGGCCCTATGAAAGAAGGAAGTGACAGTGTGTGTGTGTGTGTGTGTGTGTGTGTGAGAGAGAGAGAGAGAGAGAGAGAGAGAGAGAGAGAGAGAGAGAGAG
>NW_027187338.1:1599687-1600691 GCF_028583685.1 Petaurus breviceps papuanus
GAGAGAGAGAGAGAGAGAGAGAGAGAGAGAGAGAGAGAGAGAGAGAGAGAGAGAGAGAGAGAGAGACTGCTGTGTGGGTGGGATAGCATCTGCCTCCCTCTCTGATCTCAACCATTCTACTGGTAGCCCTGTGGTGATCTCTTGTTCATCATTGCTCACAGGTCCAGGGAGACCTTTGGGACAGATTGTCAGCATTCATAACAGACCCCATGTATCTCCCATGCACCAGTATAAGGAGTGATAATGATATGGTAAGCTAACATAATTCTATAATTATTGTAATTACCATGATGATGTGATGATAATCTCTCCTGGGTTTACCTTTAAGGAAAGGATGAAATAAATCCAGATGTGGGTTATCTCATCAGTTTCTCAGGATGTTGTTTAAAAAGCAGCAAGCTGCTTCCATAATGCTACTGGGAAGAGGAGAAGGTGGAGAGGGACCATGAGATTTTCTAAACACTCCATCAATCAACAGGCATTAATTAAGCACCTCCTTGATGCTCAGCCCTGAGCTGGGGGCTGTGATGAACTTTAGCCTCCTCAGTTACCCTCAGTGAGGGGAGATACTGGATCAATCCATCATTCAGGAAGCTTTTATTAAATGTACCAGGCAGCATGCTGAGGATACAAAGACAAAATAAAAAATAGTCCCTGCCCTCAGGAAACATACATATGATCAGGGATCACAAGATGTCCATATATAAGTATGCAGAAAATAAATACAAGAAAGTCAGTGAGGGAGGGATCCTATCCACTGGGGAGAATAAGGAAAGATTTCCCCAAGAAAGTCAATAGGTCAGTCAGTCAGCAAGCATTCATTAAGTGTTACTGTGTGCTAGGCACTGTGCTTAGTGATGGGAGTGCAAAGAAAGACAAAAATATTGTCCTGACCTCAAGGAGCTCACTTTCTAATGGAGGAGACAATATGAAAACAATTATGTACATACAAGATGGTAGATAGATAGATAGATAGATAGATAGATAGATAGATAGATAGATAG
>NW_027187338.1:1600701-1619301 GCF_028583685.1 Petaurus breviceps papuanus
TAGATAGATAGATAGATAGATAGATAGATAGATAGATAGATAGATAGACCAACATAGATGTAGTAGCAAGTAGTGTTAAATCTGAATCTTGAAGACACTTCTATGACACAGAGGTGAGAAGAGTGGGCATTGCAAGATGGCAGATGGATGGCCAATAGAGAGGCACAGAAACGAGAAGTGGAATGCCATGTGTGAGGAATCTTGTAATAATTTGGGGGTAACGTTCATGGTTCAGGGAATGCACACTGGGTCTGAAACCAAATGACCTGAATTTAGATTCTATCTCTGTTGCTAAATCCAGGGTGACCTTGGACAAGTAACTTACCATTAGATCTTTCCAGAGCTAGACAAGGATAGCTAAGACACAGGTCACAGAATAAGAGAACTGAGAGTTGGAAGGGATTACAACAACCCTCTAGTCTATCCTATGCAGGAAAGGAATTCTGGTTATAACATACACAACAGGTGGTCATCCAGAGTCTTCTTGAAGACCTCCAAGGAGGCAGTTCCTGACCTTAAGAAGCACACAGTGCAGGAGGGAAAAGGAGATGCATACCCAGAAGGAGAGAACGAATAGTACAAGTCCAAATATTAGAGGAGCAGAGGGTCAATCTCACAGAACCTTAGGGGAGGAAAAACTTAGGTTAGGCCTTGAATGGCGAGAAAGATTAAAAATCAAGTTGAACTCTTTTTATTTTCAGAAAATAGATGTCACCTGTTTTATTTATCACCTGTATTTCCCCATGTTCTTCCCAGAAAGTCATCTATTTTAACAAATAATTTTTAAAGGAAAAAAAAGAGAAAATACAGTAAAACAAAGCAACACATTAAAAGAAATCTGATATTTTATATAATGTTCTATGCTGATATACCTTTACCTCTGCAAAGAGAGGTGGGGCTCTTGATTTCTACTGTTGGGAACCAAATGTATGAATTTCAATGAAGGTCAATTTGCTGATAGAATTCCTGAAGTGTAGTGTGTGTGTGTGTGTGTGTGTGTGTGTGTGTGTTTGTAGATTACTTATATCCTATCCACTGATGGCAATACTCCTCTACATCTAACATTTACATGGAACTTTCTACATGCTAAATACTTTACAATTAATATCGCATTTGATCCTTACAACAGCCCTGGAAGGTAGATGCTGTTATTATCTTTGTTTTAGAGATGAGGAAAACTGAGGCAGGCAGAAATTAAGTGTTTTGCCCAGAGTAACACAGTTTAGTAAGCATATGCATCTAGATTTGAACTCATCTTCCTGACTCTAAGCCCAGTACTCTAGTCACTGTCCCAATCACCCAAGAGCCAAACCTCGGACTCTTTTTTGATACTTCCCTCTTTCTTACCCCCACCCCCACATCCAATGGGCTGCCGAGTCATAGAGGTGGACTCTGCAATATCTGTCACATCTGTTTCCTTCCCTTCATTCCTGTTGCCACCACCTTAGCTCATGCCTTCATCTCCTTCTCATCTAGACTATGCAGACCTCCTACCTGGTCTCCTGAATCCCTAAAGGCTCATTAAGTTAGAGCAGGAACAGACTTCAGAGACCATGTAGTTCAACCCTCACATTTCATAAATGAAGAAACTGAGGCAGAGAAGTCATTTAGGTTAGTTCCTGGAAGAAATGAAATTTGAGCTAGAATACTCTGTTTCCAAACCCAGCCCACTTTCCATTGTACCACATATAACCCAGTCTTTTCTGTCCCCAGTCCACCCTTCATACAGCTGCCTAAGGCATAGTTCCAACAATGCCATTTCTATAAAAAACCTTTAGTGGCCATATGGGCCAAAGAAAGTGAAAATGTCTAATCCTGGCGTTCAAGGCCCTCTACCACCTGATTCCAACATACCTATCTACTTTTACCTCTAACTATGCCCCTTCACACAGTTTACAGCCAAATTACACTCATACTCCTATTCTTTTCCTGTCTTACTCTGTCTTAGGTCCTTTGAGCACATCATCCCCCATGCCTGGAATGGACTTCATCCACCATGCAGAATCAGCATGACATAGTGGAGAAGGCATTGGCTTTGGAGTCAAGGAGGTAATGGTTCAAATCCCCCTCAGACACTTAATAGTTGTGTGATCTTGGACAAGTCAATTAATCTCTCTGTGCCTCAGTTTCCTCCTCTGTCAAGTGCTGGGGTTGAACCTGATGACTTCTAAGGTCCCTTGCAGCAGTAAATCTATGATTTTATGACCTACCTCCATTAATGTTCTTTCCTTCCTTCATGGCTCATTTACCACCTCCAAGAAGCTTTACCAGGTTAAAGTGATTCTTCCCCTCAAGTTTCTGAGCATCTTTCCTGGACCTCTTCTTTTCTCTTATCTCATTGGCTCAATGATCCTTGTCATTTGGCTACTTTTTTCTTTCTCCTTCTAGACTATCATCTCTTTAAGGACATAACCTGTTCTGCATCTATATATTGTACATATAAACTCTGGTGGTCTTTATCCCAACTCCTATTGATGAGTTCAGTCCTCAGAATATGGCTACTACAGCTTCTCCAAGGGTTCTAGAGAAAGTCCAGAGGAGTTAGTGTTTTTCTAATGCTCTCATCTCAAGCCCCCATTCACCTGTGTTGTCCCAATGATTGTCAGTTGAGTAGCCAGTCAGACATAGTCAGCTTTTGTTGTTGTTGTTGCAGTTGCTCTCCTTCTCCTCCTCTTCCTCTTCCTCCTCCTCCTCACCTTATTCTTCTGTTCTGTCCAATTCTTTATCATCCCATTTGGGATTTTCCTGGCAAAGATACTGGAATGGTTTGCCATTTCCTTCTCCAGCTCATTTTACAGATGAGTAACTGAGGCACACAGGGTTAAGTGACTTGTCTAGGGTCACACAGTTAATAAATGTCTGAGACCAGATTTGGACTCATAAAAATGAGTCTTCTTGACTTCAGGCATGGCACTCTATTCATTGTGTCACCTAGCTGCCCCAATCAGCTTTTAGAAAGGGATATTTACTAAGTATAGTTAGTACAAACACATCTTCCTAATCCCACTCCCCAAAAATGTCTCTGATACACTTTCCGTATAGTATGTACATAGTCTAGTGGATTCCATCTTAGCGCTCTCTCTCTCTCTCTCTCTCTCTCTCTCTCTCTCTCTCTCTCTCTCTCTCTCTCTCTCATCCCTTCTAGCCAGCAACCTCAGGCATCTTGCCATCTACTTTGCCAATGCCTCCACCCCTTTCCCGAACTGGAACCGTGCTGGCTAGACCAACTTCCAATGATCCTCCCTCCTCACTTACCAACCCTTCTTCCTCTCCTCCCCCAGTTAATCCTCTTGGCTTTGAGACTCTTGCCTGGGAATAAGCTGTCCTGGTTGGTGGGTGAGTTGAGGGCAATTCATTGAACTTACCAGTACTAGCATTTCCTCTGGCACCTTGGTATCTGCCCTGTTCCTGCACATGTAATCTGATAGCCACCCTCTCACTTTCCACCTATCATTCTAGGAATAGTAATCAATTCCACACTGTTGTTGCTTCTGGAAACATTGGGTCATGAATCCTTTGGCTCTGCTGACTTTACCAATGACTCCCCAGACCAAAACTGCCTTCATTGGACACCACTCCCCTCTCTGTGTTCTTTTTCTTGTAGAATATGAACTACCTGAGAGCAAGGACTATCTCACTTTGGGTCTCTAGATGGTTCAGAGGATCAAGCCCTGAACCTGGAATCAGGAAGACCTGAACTCAAATCCAGCCTCAGACATTTACTACTTGAATTACCTTGGGCAAGTCACTTAACTTCCCTCTGTTTCAGTTTCCTAATGTATAAAATAGAGATAATAACAGTGCTCCCCTCTCAGGATTGTTGTCAAGATCAAATGAGGCAATAGTTGTAAAGTGCTTAGGACATGCCTACCATGCAGTAAGTGCTACAGAGATGTTAGTCGTTATTGATATTATTACTGTATTTACACCTCAGGTACCTGCACAGTGTCTGGCGCATACTAGGTTCTTTTTCTTTTCCATTCGTCCGTGTACTCCTCAGGATTCCCCCACCCCAGGAGCACATAGTATGTGTTTAATAACTGTTTGTCACAAGGATGAATCTTATTCATCTTCAGCACAGACTTATCTCTGAGCCTAAGCCAGCATTGTTGATTTTTTTTCTGTTTAATGAATTCATCGTTTTGTGTGTATTTATTATTCTTCAAAGTTCAACTTTAGCGAGATGTGAATGTGAATTTTATCTGTGGCTTAAGAAATAAGTGTGTGATGACAAACCTGAAGGCACCAAGAAAAAAATCTCATTATCAGCCTTGACTCCTACCCTTCCCCTCCTCCCCCCCCAGGTGAGAATAGTCCCCCCCCACATGGGCTCCCTATTCTTCTCCTCCTCTTATAACCTTATCAACTCCTGCCGAGTAAGCCGGGTTATTTACCTGATGTAGGAAATCAGTACAAATAGATTTTATGTAACTTTTCTGTTGTCGGGTAAGGGAACATTCCGCTTCCTCGAGAGTCATTTACGTGATAGATTCTGCCAGCGAAGGGAAACAAAGGTTTTTGTTTGTGCTGGGCCTGGGGGCCTTTTCCTGTCCCCAGATGGCTGTGTCAGCCCATGGTGCACACTTCCCACATCACTTCCATCTCTCTTCTCCACTTGGAATCTATTGTGCAAGGCAGAATAGGGCTCCCACCATTTCCCCAGGTGACCATTCAGCAACCAGTAACTTAACTCACTATTGCCAAACCCAGAGCAGTAATCATTCCATAAAGCGTTACTGGTTAGCCCTAATGCACCAAGGGGAGGCTCTATCCATTGCATTAGCTTGTTCCCTTCTCTCTCTCCCTGTCCCCCTCCCCAGTCCAATCCAGCTCTAATGGGCCACAGGAAGCTGTTGCTGGGATTGAGACAGAGCTCCAAAAGAATGCGCAGTTTCAGCTAATTGCAGAGGGCCCACTGTGGCCTTTACATTAAAGCCTGGGAACGGATGGGTAAAGAGCTGAGGATAACTAAGGCAGGATGAACAGGGCTTTGTCCTGGGGTAGAGAAGACAAAATGCTCTCTGCACAGACCTCTGGATGCTATCTGCATGTCTCACCCTCGGCCCCCACCGTGCTCTGCATGGTGTCACCCCTGGGTGGCACAGCCATCTACCATATATATCATGGAGTCCTTCCCTACTCACAGGCCCCCACCTGCTGCTTTTTTACTGCTCTCCTAGAGCAGGATGAGGAATCTCTGGCCTCGAGGTCACATGCAGCCCTTGAGGTCCTCAAGTGCGACTCTTTGATTGAACCTAAACTTGTTGCCCTATTAAGTGGGGCAATTATTTTTTCTTTCTCTCCTCCTTGTTTTTCCTACCCCCTCAGCTTAATTCAACAAATACATATTAAATGCCTATTATATTCACAGTTCTTCCTTTTTTACATCCCTTTTTCTCATTGTGTGGAGGACTTACCAATGAGAGCCCAGCCCCCTGGAATATGTGCAGGGATTTGACAAGATGAAATCCCCATCTTGGATTTAGGAGCATTCACAGGTATTCTGTGACTGCATCTGGTCCTCTTGCTATGTGGGTTTTCTATTGGCTGCTGGGCTGGGACTATGTGTGCAGATAAAAGGATCCATCAAGAACAACTTAACCTTTTTCTAGCCTAGATGAGTTTGAGTGAGAATGTACGCCTCCAGGTGGGGACAGGGAGTCAGTTGTCTACTCTCTCCACCTTGGTTGACATGAAGCCCTGAGCACATGTCCTGCTGTTCCTTCTGCCTCTGTTGTATCTATTTTTTTCCTGCCTTAGGTATTGGAGACAAAATTACCTAAAATCCAAAAGGTCAAAGGACCAGACAACTAGGAATGGTAGTCTTTGCTAGAGCCCTGAGGAGTGATCTAGGAGATCCATCCCATCAATGAATGGTACCCAGCAGCTGAGGCATTGACTTCTATAAACAAGGGACCCACTTTGGCTGGGCTATGAATTTGATGGAGTGAATGCTATCAAGCAACCCCTTTAAGTCTGATCTCACTCTCACTAGGGACCAAAATGGTATGGGGGAGACTGTGCCCCCAGTTGGGGGGCAGGGGTAAGTGTTTCTTCACTTCTGTTCTCTCTTCTCAGTAAAAATCCTTTTGAAAAAAAGCTAATAGATATTATCTGGTTAAATTATACTGGGGCCTTAATTACTGCTAAGGGACATGAAGGAGTACAAACTGGAATGGGGGCTTAAGTTAATGTCATTAGATAAAACACACCCCAACCTCTCAGGGGTACCCCTCTAACCTTGGGAAGAGAGAATAGTGCCTTGCTCTGGAGAACCCAACTCATCAGTGCTAATGGAAGTGGGATAAGGATTCCCCTCCCCAAATTTATCTGGGCTATGCTATCCTTCCTGCCTCCTTCTTAATGTAGGGCTCTCTTAAAACAGCAGCCTCTAATTATGTGTTTGGACATAAATTGCAAATCCTCCTTCAAGTTATTATGAAAAAGAGGTTAAGGGTGTAGAGAGGTGGGTCAATGGACAAGAAAAGAAAAATCCTCTTGTCCGTAGCTTTTGACCCAATGCAAAGAAAGGACAAAGTGTCTGGAACCTGGTGTTCTATGGACAGCCAGGAGCTCAGCTCCAGGTGCTTGCAGCCCTCTGCTTGCCCTAAGCTTTGTATTTAGAGATAAATGAACATAATTGGTTTCTCTCTGACTGCATCTCCTTGGCTGTAAAGAATTGGCCCCCTAAGCCCTATTCAGTGTGTCAAAGGGCCGCCTTTACTATGCCTGGTATTCTCTGACGGGCCAGCAATTTATGAAGACTAGGCACTGAGTCCTGAGGGCTGCTCCAGCTTCCACACCACACTGGGGTATTGTCCAGGGCTCCACCCCCACACCACCACCCACTAATTCATTTTCATGAGGAACTAGTCAAAGTGAATCAGAAGCAGCAGACATTTAGACTGGATTATAAGAACCTTGAGGGCTGCTGATCAGCAGAATAAGCAACTGAGAGATGTAGATTTTTTTCCTCTGAAGGTCTTAAAAAGTCAGAGGTTTCTTATCCCTGGGTAAAAGAAGAGCAGAGGTGATAGTCACATCGTCTTCTACCCTGGATCAGACTATGCCTAGAGTATTGTGGCTTCTGAGTCATAGACTGGCCAGACCTACATTCCCTTCTTGGCTCATCACTCCTTGTCCCACATATCCATCAATATCAGTCTAATCCCTAAAGAAGCCTGTTTCATTCTTCCTTGCTCCTGCCATGTTGTTTCCCCCTTGTAGAAAGCATGCTCCTTGAGGTCAGGAACTACCATCATTTTGCTTCTGTATCTTCAGGACCTAGGACAGCACTTGGCACACTACAGGCACTCTGTCAGTGCTTGTTCCCTGAAACTGTTCTATCCAAACCAACCGGTGATTGCTAAATCACCAGATACAATCATCATCTTTTTTTTTTTTGTCCTCATCCTTATCAACTCCTCTACTGCATTTGGCATAGTTGAAGACCTTCTCCTTCTGGACACTCTCTCCTCGCTTGGGGTTTTGTGGGGCAGCTCTCTCCTCACCTGTAGAACTACTCTTTCTCAGTCTTCTTTACAGATTCACTTTACAGTTATCATGCCCTGTAACTACATATGTTTCCTCCAAGGCTCTATCCTAAGCCCCTTAGCTACTCTTTCTCGGCGACCTCATTAGCATTCATGGATGTAATTTTCATTTCTAAGCCAATGACTCCCAGAATGACTCACAGATCTGCATATCCAGCCTCAGTTTCTCCCCTGATCTTCAATCTCATATTACAAATAGCCTATTAGACATTTCAAACTGGACATCCCTGAGACATTTCAAACTCAATACATTCAATGTGAAGTTCATTAAACCTCCCCCCTCTTCCAAACATCTCTACTTCCATCAAAGATATCACCATTCTTTCCATCTCTGAGGCTTGTAACCTCATTGTTATTCTCAATTCCTCATTCTCCCCGGCCCCACAAATCTGATCTATTGTTAAATCTTACTATTTCTTCTTCCCCAACATCTCTCACACCCAACCCTCTCTCTCTGCTAATACAAAATACCACCTTGGTTTAGGCCCTCATCACCTTCCAACTAGATTATTGCATCAGTCTACTATTTGGTTGTCCTACCTTACATCTCTTCCCATTTTGCTTCATCCTCTATAGTGAAGCCAAAGCAATTTTGCTTAAGCAGTGATGTGACCATGTCACTCTCCTACGTGATAAAGTCCATGACTCCCTGTTGCCTCCAGGATTACATATAACCTCCTGTGATCCGGTTCTTAGGCCCTACATAACCTTGACCCCAATCTTTCTGGCCTCAATGTATGTCACTCCCCTGCTGTCCCCGATCTGTCCTTCCCTCTGTTTGTCACACTTGCCTTTGTACTGATTATTCCCCAAGCCTGGAGTGTACTCCCTCCTTACCTCTGCCTCATAAAACCCCTCCATTCCTTCATGATGCTCAATCTTCACTCTCTACAAGAGGCCTTTCCTGACCTCCTTAACTGCTAGTGACCCCCAGCTTCATGTGTTTGATGACTTTGCGTTTATAGATTTATTCTCATTCCATTTCATACACACATGTATGTGTGTACATGTATATCCTTGTTGTCTTCTCAGTTGAAAGAGAAGGTTCTTGAAATTGTTTCATTTGTATCTCTAGCACCAGGCATGGTACCAGGAATATAGTCGGTGATCAATAAATGATTATTGATTGGATGGTTAACTAAATTGTGCCCAGTACCAGAAGTCATATTCACTTCAACTCAATAAGTAATTGTTAAGTATTTTCTATGGACCTGGCACCTTTCTAGGTGTCAGCGTTTTAAAAACAAAAGCAAAGCTGTCTCTGACAGTAAAGAACTTACGTTCACATCTCCAAGAGGGCACAGTGGACAAAGTGCTGAACACAGAGTCAGGAAGATACCTGAGTTCAAATCCAGCCTTGGACTCTTGCTAGCTATGTGACCCCTGGCAAACCCCTTAACCTCTGCTTGCCTCAGTTTCCTCAGCAGTAAAATGGGAATGATAATAATGGCACCTATCTTGCAGGGGCAGGGTTATTGTGAGGATCAAATGAGATAATATTTTTAAAGGGTTTGGCATAGTGCCTGGCAACATCATTCCTCTTTCTATAGTATGGTGACTGGAACATAATAGTCAATTCAAGATGCTTATTAATTGACTTGTTGACTGTGTCCTACTAGCAAAATTTAAAGTAACTACAGAAAAAAAGCCTTAGGGAAAATTACGTAGACATCTTAAAGTATTTGAAGGGCTGTCATGGAGAAGAGGGAATGGGTTTGTTCTGCTTAGCCTCAGGAAGCAGGACAATGGGTAGAAGTTAAGACAGCAGGGTGGCTAGGTGGTGCAGTGAATAGAGCACCAGCCCTGGAGTCAGGAGCACCTGAGTTCAAATCTGGCCTAAGACACTTAACACTAGCCGTGTGACCTTGGGCAAGTCAACCCCAATTGCCCTGCCCTCCCCCCTCCAAAAAGCAAAAAAAAAATGAGAAGTTAAGAGAGGCAAATTTTAGTGCAATGTAAAGAAAAATGTAAATAGATATGTAAAGAAAAACTTCCCAACAATTAGAACTGTTCAAAAGTAGAATAGTCTTCACTGTAATATAATGAGCTACTCATCACTAGAAGTCTTCAAGCAGAGGCTAGTGAGCACTTGTTAGGGATGGAATAGAAGGGATTCCTGCCCAGGTACAGGTTAGATTAAGTTATCTCTGCTTTTCTAGCTCTGACATTCAATGGTTCTCTGACCTCTCAAGTGCCTTCCTAGTTTTTGTCCCAATGATCCTACCATATTGGTTGGAAGGAAAATAGAGTCATCTGAGGTCCTTCTTCCACTCGGTGAAATGCATCATGATCCTCTGAAGATGGGGGGCATGGCTTCTGAAAGCTTGGATGAAGTAGATATAAAAGAAACTCTTAAATGCTGCCACCAACCACAGCCAGCCTTGGAACTGAGACCAAAGCTGGCCATTAGTTGTAATTTGTGTTGGTTGCGTATAACACAATCTTTACTCTGCCTGGAGTGTAATTCATCATGTTAGGGGAGAAAGCAAACAACAGAGCTTGGAGGGAAATCAGAGAAAAGTGATGAGTAATGGGTATTACAAGCTGGTCCTTGGACAGGATTCAGGTGTTTCCAGCATTCAGGAATCTGAGAACGCCATGCCTTCTCTACCACCCTCCAATATTTCCTCTCTCTTAAGGATTTTTAGGGGACAAATCAAGAGATGCCCCAGTGTTTTGGGTTCCCATCGCTCAATGACCACAGGACCTTTTCTCCCTGACTTCAATTGAGCCCCTGAAACTGAAAGAAAGAAACAGAGACTGAAACAGAAAGAGTCAAAAATGGGAGACCAAAAGAGGAGAAAGAGAGGAAGGAAGAAAAGGAGAGAGACAGGGAAGAAAAGACATAGACAAAAATGAGAGAGAAAAGGGAAAAGGAAGGAGAGAGAATAGAATAGAAGGAGAAAGAGATGAAAATGAGAGCTGCAGGGAGGGGGGAGGAAGAAAGGTAGAAGGAAAGAAAGAAAGAAAGAGATGGAGGAAAAGAAGAAAAAAGAGGCAGAGAGATAGAAATGAGAGAGAGGGGTTTGTATGTGTGGAGAGAGAGACAGAGAGAGAGCTCTTTTGCAGTGTTCTAGGAAGTTCTAGACAGTATTCTAGGTTGGGGTAGTGTAGTAAGAGAGGACTTTAAACTCAGCGCCCAGTTATTTTCCTCCAGGACAGAGGAACTGCTCAGAATCCTAGCTTCCCCAACACTGTCCAAAGGATAATGCCACAGCTATCATATTGCTGATATATAACAACTCAACAGAGTGAGGGTATATGAGACAGATGACCCATTTGCAACATCTGCTATTTTCTTTCATTGTGTATTCTAATTCTATGCTGCCTTTCTTGACTCTGGAACTTCAGCTTAAGAACTCTTTTTCCTTTTTCCTCCCCTGCTAAGTCCTTTTGATTTGGCTATGCGGTTAACTCTGATTTAACTAGCACTGATTGCACCTCAGTGGCTGGCAGATGTTAGGCCCCATATCCTCCCCAGGCAGCATGATATTGTCCTCCCTCCCCTACTTCACCTTAAACAGACTTCAGAGTACTAGCTGAGACCTATCTTCTGTGACAGGGTCCCAGATAATCTGCAGAGGTGTATATTTGGAGGGATTAGGGAAAATGAGGAAGGTTGGCAGGAGTACCCAGAAGATAGAGTTACATATGAGAGAGTTAAACAAACTGGAAAATGTGGACCCTGGAGGTCAAAACTTGAAGGATTTCAAGTATCTGGGTGGTCAAAATAAGGGCCCAGGAGTGGATGCCTCCAGAATTCAGGAATAGGCATAGACATGAGGTTTTAGTGTGTCTCTGATTACCTCCCTTCACTCTATACCTCTACATTTAGTATGTCCAATCAATCAATCAAGTAGTCAATAAGCATTTATTAGCCACAGGTTATGTGCTGGTCACTGTGGTAGGTAATGGGGATTCCAAGACAAAAGTGAAGCAATCCCTCCCTTCCCTCAAAAAACTTATATTCTAATGGTAGAAATAGCATGAACGTATACAAATATGTAAAGAATATATGCAAAATGGACATAAGGTAGCTCTGGGAGGGGAGCATCAGGAAAGGCTTCATATAGAAGGTGGCAGTTGAACTGAATATTGGAGGAAAACAAGAATTCCAGGAGGTATCAGAGAGGAGAGAAGAGAGTACATTCCAAGAATGGGGAACAGCCACTGCAAAGGAACCAAGGTAGGAAAAATCAGCATCCCCATCTTTAAATGTTGCAGATTCACTGATCTCTGATGATCATGTTCAACAGCTGCTCTCTGTTGTTCTCTGCTAGACAGCTTCCAGTAAGTTGCTCTCTATGGTGTGTCTCCCCTCTCTTTGGCATTCCACTGAGCTGCTCTCTGTTGTGTGTCTCCACTGTCTTGGGCATTCCACTGAGCTGCTCTCTGTTGTGTGTCTCAGCTCTTTTGGGCATTCTACTGAGCTGCTCTCTGTTGTGCTTCCCCTCTCTTGGGCATTCCATTGAGCTGCTTCTGCTTTCTCCTACAATCTTCTACTTCAACTGAGGTGAGGCTTCTTTGCTTAGCTTTTCAGCAATAGGTCTTGCTTTGAAAAGTTAATAGCTTCATAGTATCTTGAATTTAAAGGTCTCTTCCACCTCTAAGTCTACGATCCTTAGAGGCTATGACTTCAGGTTATATCATGCTTTTTTGAGATCCAAACCCCAGCTAGTCATATCCAGCTACCTAGAAAATGCCACTGCCATTCAACACTCACCCCCTCACTTCTCTCTTTCCCAGATACATATTCAATAAATCCTCTTTCTCCCTTCTTACCACTTTGCCAATGATATTATTCAGTATGAATTTGTCTCCCTCACTCTGAACCACATTGGCTCATTAAGAAGTTCCTCTCTTTTCCCCTCGATAATTCTCCCTACCACCATATGTTCCACAATCCTCTAGATCCCCTTACCCCCTGTTCCCCATACTTACATGCTCAATGTGGATGACCTCCTTGAGGTAAGAGACTGTTCCATCTTTGTCTTTGTATCACTAGTACCACCTGGCACATAGTAGGTGCTTAATACATGCCTCTTAATTGACTAATTCAGTAATTGTTTGACCCACACCTACAGAGACAATATTGTACAATTGAAGAACACTGAACTTGGAATCAGAAAGACCTAAATTTAAAGCCTGCCTTTTATAAGCTTGCCAGTTGTGTGGTCATAGACCAGTGACTTCATCTTGACATCATCATGACAGCAAGGTGGAACAGTGGACAAAGCACTGGACTTGGAGTCAGGAAGATGAGTCCAAATTCTGTCTCAGACACTGACTAGCTCTGAAAGCCTGGGCCAGTCTGTTTTCAGTTTCCTCCTCCCCAAAATGGGGATAACAATAGCACTTACTATAAGGATCAATTGAGTTAACATATGTAAAGTACTTTGTAAACCTTAAAGTGTTATATAAGTGCTAGGCTTTATTATTATTATCTCTTCTTTGTGACCATAATTGGTCAGAATCCATGTTATATCCAACAAATAGTTCAAATTCAGGCACCAATGAAGATAGAGATAACAGGTCAAGATAATGGGCAGGGTGAAGGGGTAAGGTGGAGCAGGAGCTTCTAAGACAAGAGTTATGGAAATCTCTAGGGGAGACTGAGGGAGGAAAATAACAAGGCCAGCAAAGGTTAGCTGAAATACAAGGGACAGAATTTGGGGAGACCAACTAGGGAAGGATCTTCTTCTTCCACAGAGCAAGGACAGGCCTTCCAAGATTCATAGCCATCAAGTCCAGGATGGGAAGGGAAGTTCTTAGCTGGTCATAAAGTGTGGGGACAATGAGGAAGCGGAAAAGGCATCTCACCACAACTTGGAAGTTATAGAGACAGGTCACTGAATGAGTGAGATATGCTGTAACCTTAACAAACCAATCCTAGCTAGAAAGCTGCTAGAAACCCACAACTTTTCATCTTCAATTTTCCCACTAGCTGCACTCCTTTGGACTAGACTCCATTACGGCCCCAGGAAACTCATCATCCTGGGAGATCACATCAGTTTGCGCACTCACACCTCATCAGTACACTCTGTACCTCTGCCCTTCTGAATCAAAAGTTGGAGTGCAGAGCAAAAATCTCCTCCCAAAGCATCCATTTAAAGAGGGCTTCCAGACAAGCATCTCTTCATTTCCCATAAGCTGCAGTTGTTTGGACTGGATTCTATCATGTCCTAAGTCCAAGTACCTTCCCTTCAACCCCACCTTTTTAATTTCCTTTTGTGTATTTTCTTCTCTTTAGATCATAATCTCCTTGAGGGCAAGGACTGTCTTTCTTTTTCATACTTCCTATCTCCTGTGTATAGCATTGGGCCCAACATATAGTAGGTGCTTAATAAATGTTTATTGACTGACAGATTTATCTAGTATTTAGACCATACAGGACTGATCCAGCCAGCTTGGAAGACAAGATTCGAAAGAAGGAACAAAGACATTTCAATTCTACTATCAGAAGATTTCCATGTGAAGAGGGGTTATAGGAGGGTATGCTAGGTTTTGTCTAATGCTATGAAAATCTTGGTGCCAGGAGTTATATTAAGAGGTATACTAAGAGACAACCAAATCAGTCTCCACCTCTCTCCCACTCAAAGGCTTGTTTCCTTATTAACCTTCTAACTTTAAAAGTAGTCTAGCTGGTATGGTCTGAAATACTCTCAGAAATTACCAAAAATCATGGATAAGAATAAAGTCCCCATATCCACCAAAATATTTATAGAAGTACATTTTTGTGACAGTAGACTTGGAAACAAAAGAGATGCCCATCAGTTGAGAAATGACTAAATCAATTGTAGCATATGAATGCAATGGAATATTACTGTCCTGAAAAAAACCCCACAATAAATATGATGAAAACAGAAAAACATGGAAATATGTGCCTGATATAATGAGGAATGAAGAAAGCAGAGCCAAGGAAACAATATACACAATGACTATAACAATGTAAAAGGAAATTATCCCTACAGAGCAATCCAAAGTGAACGTTGCAAAATTACAAAGGCTGCCTCTCCTGATTTCTTCCACTGGACAGCTCCTGAGAGGGGGAGGGGTGTAGGAAGGGGCACAAAAGAAGGAACTTTGATGTGACCTTTGTTAAAAAGGGACAGGTTGACAAATGCCAAGGTTGCCACTGAGGGACCTTTGGGAGGCCCTGACCTGGTATATCTATGCCCATTGTTAGGGCCTCACCAACAACAGTCTAAGCTTCAGTCTCTTTGCCCTGATCTGTATAAGGAAGACTGAGAGGTCTCTCGTTCCCTCCATGGACACATTTTTTCTTGGGGGACAATTTCATAGCCAAAAGTCTTTGAAAGACTTCATTGTAAAAAGAAGTATAGAAAGAAAAACCAAGCTTACCTTTACCTGCTGAAAATCTAATCTGCTCAAATGTTCCTTGACTGGGAGAAGATGGGGTCTTCTCATAGGATGTTTACAGAAAACAAGACATTTCCCAGACTGTTGGCACCCAATATCATCAAACATACTCAATCACTGAAATTTTCGTCCCTTTACGTCTCTGTGTCCAAACAAAGAGCTCTGGTAAAAAGGAAAGGGGATAGTTTCTGAGTACTTCTCCATTTTCCAAGCCCTTCTAGGAAACCTGTGGAGAGCCCCTGATGATTGTGATAGAGAGATTGAAGTGCAGCCATGAAAAGAACCCTGGACTAGGAGGAAGCAAACCTGGCCTAGGATCCTGGTTTTGCTACTGTCCAGCTGAGTG
The DNA here is from genome assembly GCF_028583685.1 of Petaurus breviceps papuanus. Lineage (NCBI taxonomy): Eukaryota > Metazoa > Chordata > Mammalia > Diprotodontia > Petauridae > Petaurus > Petaurus breviceps. The sequence goes on from NW_027187338.1 coordinate 1,615,981, forward strand.
ACCTTGACCAAGTCATTTCCTTTCCTTTGGGCCTCAGTATCCTGGCAAAATCCTAAATTGTGTTGGTAAAGAGGTGGTCAGTGAATAGCCAGAAGAGGAAACAGAGCTTCGTCAAGAACAAATCATGCCAGACTAACTTCATTTCCTTTTTTTTTTGTAGGATTAGTAGACAGATCAGGAAAGTGATGTGTGTGTGTGTGTGTGTGTGTGTGTGTGTGTGTGTGTGTGTGTAGTTTACTTAGGCTTTATCAGTCAGCCAGAAAAAAAAAGTATTAAATACTTACTATGAGCTGGGCACTATGCTAAGCATGGGGAATAATACAAAGAATGATAAATGACAGTCACTGTTTTCAAGGAGTTTACAAGGAAGGCACTAACATTAAGGGGGATCTGGAAAGGTTTCTTCCCATGCAGCTAAGCAGTAAAGTAGATAAAGTGATGGACTTGGAGGCAGAAAGACCTGAGTTCAAATTCTTCCTCAAATACCGTGTGATCAGCTGTGTGATCCTGGGCAAGTCACTTAACCTCTGTCTACCTCAGTTTTCCATCTACAAAATGGGGTAATAGTAGCATGTATCTCCCAGAGTTGCCATGAGGATAAACTAAGATAATATTTGTAAAGTACTCTGTAAACCTTAAATCTTTGCAGAAGACTGGACTTTAGCTGAGACTGGAAGGAATGCAGGGGAGCTATAAAGATGCATGGCAAGTGGAAATACCCAGAACAGAAAAAAAAAGAAAATTTAAAAAAAAAAGAAAAGACCCAGAACAAAGAAACCTGGGCCAATAGATAGCAGAGTGGGTGAGGGGTAGTAGGAGTAAGAAAAATGAAATGATGGGAAGGGGCCAGGTTATCAAAGGCTTTAAAAGCCGAACAGATTATTTTATATTTTATTCTGGCATCAGGAGAAAGCTACCAGAGTTTATTGAGCAGAGGAGTGACATGTTCGAATCAGTTTCTTTATGAAGATCAGTTTGACAGATCTGCTCTGCTTGGCTCCAGAGGGCAGAACTAGGAAAAAGGCCTCAAAAAGGATAATGTAGAGCTGAGATCAGGAAAAATGCATTACCAATTAGGCCACTAGACTGCCTCCAGAGGGAGTGGGTTATCCCTCATTAGGGGGCAGGGAGCAGAGGCAGGTGGTAGACCAGAGCCTTGTTCAGCTTTGGGTGTATGCTCCCTTCCAGCCCTAAGAACCTGGGTTTCTTTGATCCTAAGTTATTTGTTATTATTCAATATAATCACAATAAATCTTTCACAAGGCATACTGAGATTAGGCTGTACTTGGCCTAACCTCTTGCACCTTTTCCATCCCCACCCACGAGTTTGGACAGTGAACCATCAGGGTCAGAGTGATGACCATGAGGTCATGCTAAATGATCACTAAGAAAAGATCAGCTCACGGTCACAAGCCTCTACTCCAAGGCAGCAAAGCAGGCAAGGGAACCTGGAAAAATTCTCAGTAAGAGGGCATTTAATTCAGAGTTTCGGGTTTCACCTTCAAATATATAGGGAAGCCGAGGGGGTGGGGGATAGGGGCAGTGGCCTGCTTCAGCGCCCCCCTCAGCCACTCTCCCTGCCCAGCAGACTTTGCGATGGGGGCAATCTGTCAGCTTGATTTATCGTGTAGCTTAAGGAGAAAATAAGTAATCCGGGGAGCAGCCAAGAGCTTTCCTGGCTGAAGACCCAACAAATCGACCAGGACAGCAATAGCCAGAAATTACCCTCCAGGCAGTGTGAGATAGGCCAAGGGTGCTTTTATTCTTGCACCTCTGCAGGGAAGCTTCCTCTGATAGCATTGCTATGTCCCTCCCCTCCCCTTTGGTTAGAACTGAAGGTGGGGGCCCACCTCAGTGATAATGGAGTAGTGCTCCCGACGATCTGTGGAGGGGTTATATAATGCCTATGTCCCTGGCCTAGGAATCAGAAAGCCTGGAGTTCAAATCCCATCTGGGACTATTGATGTATGTACATTTGACCCTTGGGTAAGTTGCTTAACCTCATTGCTTCTCAATGAGAGGGAGGTAGTAAATACCGGTGGAGATTAACTCACATGGTTGTTGTGAGGTTCTAATGACACAGTGTATGTAAAATCCTATGTAAATGTCAGCTATCATGCTTTCTACTTCAAGCCTTCACCTTGACCTTCTCCAAGCTCCCTTGGCACTTAACCCATATCAAGTGGTATACACACCGGGAGCAGGGGCTATGTTTGATGTATCTTGGTATTCCCAGCATGAAGGGTAGGAGCATGATAAAAACAACAACTCATATTTCTAAAGTGATTTAATATTTTCAAAGTACTTTCCTCACAATAACCTGTGTAGTAACTACTACAAATATTATCATCCAATTTTATAAAGAAGGAAACTGAGAATTGGAAAGGTTAGATTTTATGGCCCATAATCAAACAGGTTCTCCTGATACTAAGTCCAACTCCCTCCCGTGGTATTTGTATTATATGATCCTCATGAAAACTCTGAGGTCAGGCCTATTTCTCTCCCCGTTTTTTTCAGATGAAGAAACTGAGGCTGAGAGAGGTTAATTGTCTTGACAGAGTGACACAGCTAGTTAATGTTTGAGGCAGGATTCAATGGATTCAAATCCAGCTATCTATCCACTGTGACACCTAGTTGCCTTCCAAGAATGAAGAAAACCACCTTCCTCCTTCAGAAGGACTCCCCTGGGCAAATGACAGTGGGGGAGGGGTGGCACAAAGGTCCACTGTCTCACTTCCCTACACTATGTCAATCACCCTCACACTTTGTGTCCTGAGAACTGGACCTTGGAGAGGGGCTGAGTCCCAGGAATAAGCTGAATGCCCAACTACACTGAGGACAAAGCTAGAACTAGGCTACAGGACCTGGCAGTGGTAGTATCCAGGGAGTGGTTGAGCTGTGAGGTAGTGCTGGCCAGTCGGGCATTGGGAGGGGAAGGAAGTCTGAGGTTAATTGAAGTAGCAATTAACCACTATGGAATTATCTAAACTGGCTCCAGAATCCATTTTTGTCTTTCTATCCCTCCCAGAAGCCAGACAAAATGTGGCCAGGATGACAATTTCTAACACAAGAGGAAAAATGACCTACTAATGTAGCAGCTAGAGACTCCTGGATCAATCTGTTGGTCTCTGTGTCCCGTCTCTGTCTCTGTCTCTCGTCTCTGTCTCTGTGTCCCATCTCTGTCTGTCTGTCTGTCTCTGTCTCTCTCTCTCTGTCTCTGTCTCTCTCTGTCTCTCTGTCTCTGTCTCTCTCTCTGTCTCTCTGTCTCTCTCTGTCTCTCTCTCTGTCTCTCTGTCTCTCTCTCTCTGTCTCTCTCTCTCT
>NW_027187338.1:1619401-1635781 GCF_028583685.1 Petaurus breviceps papuanus
TCTCTCTCTCTGTCTCTCTCTCTCTGTCTCTCTCTCTCTGTCTCTCTCTCTCTGTCTCTGTCTCTCTCTCTCTCTCTCTCTCTCTCTCTGTCTCTCTCTCTCTCTCTCTCCCTTTCCTATATAAGCACTGCACTTTGTCCTAACCTATGAAACAGTGGGTTAATTGGCTTAGAGACCTACTGCATGTGGATGGGAGCCCTAATGCAGATTTAATCAAAAGAGACAGTTCTGTGGAGTGAGGTGTTAAAGCCGTTTAAGATAAATGGAGAGGGATACAATTTCCCCCCAGAGTTATTCAGAGCAATTTTAATAAAGTGTGAGTTTAACTACAGAACAGATTGTATGCTTGAGTGTCATCTTACTACAGGGTAGAGCAAGGGAGGGAAGGCTCAAGTAGTCACCAAGATGACAAAAAATATCTTTCTCTTTCCACAACAGGCTAAGGTTTAATATTTCACATATTATTTTTTAAACCATCAGAGTTATTGTGTTCTCCCTAACAGTTCATTTCAATTCAACAAATGCTTATTAAATGCCTACTGTATGCAAAACACTGTGCTTGGAGCCTTGAAATGTTTAAACAAATACATTTCAGGAGGGGAAGATGATCCCAATCCAGATCAATGCATAATCAAAAACGTCATTTAATCCCTCTGAGCCTCAGTCACCTTGTCTGTAAAATGGGGAAGCTATTGCCCACAGAATCTAGCCCCTAGGATTGTTCTGAGGTTCCAATGAGATAATATGTATATGTGAAATGTCAATTTTTGACATCTGGTATGGTACATGTGAGGGAGAAGCACAAGTGAAGGGCTATGTGGCAGGAAAGAGAGAAAAGTCTTTCCCAATCAGGGAAACAGAGAAGGTTTCAGGAAGGAGTTAAAAACCCAATTTGAGTTTGGTTCTAAAGAAGAGTCAGGCATTAAATATATGACAGGAGGAAGGGAAAACATTCCAGACATAGGGAACAGAGGAAGCAAAAGCATGGAGGTAGGGAAGCATAAGATACATTAATGGTCCAACAAACATTAATTGGTTACCTACTCTGGGCAAGGTCCTGTACTTGACACTAAAAGAGATAGTAGTGTATGTGAAAAAAAATAAAATGGAACTGGGAGTTTAGGTGGCCGGCAGATTCAACATGTGCCAACATTGCCACATGTCCACCAAAAAAAGGTAGTATGATCTTGGTTTATTCTAGAAAGGACTTACTGCCCAGAATAAAGGAGGCGAGACCCCTGCTTGACCCTGCTCCAGCTAGACCATGGTAGAAGGGATACCTATCCAGGTACAGGTTGCACAAGCTGACTTCTGACATCCCTGCTTAACCCTTGTATCAAAGAGCTCACAGTTTAGCAATTCAAGTCAATAAGCATCAGTTAATTACAATAGCAATAGTGTTTATATATATATATATATATGTGTGTGTGTGTGTGTGTGTATACTATTGAATATGCATTATGTATACAGCTATTATACATGCCTATTATATATTTCATTATTATATGTAATTCTATAATATTATATATATTATAAATAGTTTGAGGTTTGTCCTTCATTTTCAAAGAGGATCATGGAGTAATATCTTGACTCACATGTCTTGAACGCCCCATACACTCTTGTGTATACACACACACACCCCTCCTATGTACCAAGTACTGTACTACTAAAAAGCTTTACAGATATCTCATCTGATCCTCACAAAAACCCTGTGAGGTAGGCACTGTTATTATCCCATTTTACAGTTGAGGAAACAGAGGCAAACAGAGATTAAGTAACTTGCCCTAGGTCATACAGCTAGTAGTCCGAATAGAACTCAGGTCTTTCTGACTTCAGGCCCAGTGCTCTCTACACACTGCACCACCTAGCTGAGATGCTGTCTAGGTCCCCTGCACAGGGCTAGGCACAGGGGTAACAAAATAAAAAACAAGATAGGCCTCGAGGAACTTACTTTTAGTCATAAAAGATTTAGAGCTGGAAGGGACCTCAAACTGATCCTTGAAAGGTGATTTGACTTGACCAAGGTCACACAGATAAAGATTTGAACTCAGGTCCTCTGCCTTCTGAGGCAGTGCCCTTTCCATACTGTCTTGTGACCCTTCTATGGGGAGAAAAATAAGAAAGGGAATCAAAATTTCTTGAATTGAATTGAACTGAACTGAATTGAATCTCATTTCAGACAAAATAGTGAAGCTTGAATATGACAAGCCTGACTGTGGAGGAGGTGGGAAGCTGTCTTCTCTCTCACTGTATGCTAAGAAAGACATTTCATGTGCAAAGCAACAATCTAAGAGGACTTGCCCCCTTCTCTGGAGCAAGAAAAAACGTCCATTTTAAAGAACTCCCCTGCAAAGATATAAACTACAAGCTAGTGCTATTAAGACTGACCCAGGGCGCTGGCATCATGTCACACCTAGAAACGCTGCTCTTAGCATGCAGTTAGCAGGAATGTTAAACTGTCAGATGTCATTCTTCATAGGTGCAAGTAGGCAGTTTAGCAAATGGACAGCTGGGCAGGGGGACCTGATTTTAATCCTGTCGCAGATACTCTCTCTGTGACCCTGAACAAATCATTTAATCTCTCTCACCCTCAGTTTCCTCATCTGCAAAATGAAGATAATTATAGTATCTGCCTTTCAGGGTTGTTGTAAGGATCAAATGAAATAACATTCAAAGCACCTGACAAACCTTAAAGCATTAGAAAATGCTAACTATGATGATGTGCTGTGGATAGAGAACCAGATCTGGGATTAGAAAGATCTGATTTCAAATCCAACCTCAGACATTTACTAGTTATGTGACCCTGGGTAAGTCACTCAACCCTTTCCCTCAGTTTCCTCATCTGTAAAATGAGCTGGAGAAGAAAATGGCAAACCAGTCCAGTATCATTGACAAGAAACGCCACATGGGGTCATGGAGAGTCAGACATGACTGAAGACTGAAAAACAAAATGATGATGATGATGAGATGACTCCAGCAGAGCTGCCTGGCCTGTCCTCAATCTGCTCCCTTATGCCCACTGCTCCCTTATACCCACCCTAAGGTGTCTTGCCTAGAATTGCGGTTTCACAGTGTCCAACAGCAACTGTCAACAGAGGCTGGCATCCTAGGGTCTTGCTGTATCATCCCCTTTCCTAACTGAATTTGTCTTTAAGATTTTATTTGAGGATGGATTTCTGCTGCTTGGACCAAGCACATTTCTGTGAAGCTTGCCCCAGGCATTAAAAATCCTAGTTATGCCTCCACTACGTGCAAAGTAAGAGAACATGGAGAAAATGAAAGGTCAGCCAAGCAGGTGATCACAAAATTCTAGAAATTTTACAGATCATCTGTTATCCCTGAGTGTTAAGTGTGAACTGTTAGTGAGTATAAGTGCAGCAAGTGCGACAGAGAAACCAGACGTTTGGGAGATGGCTCATAGAAGGAGACTTCAGGACAGGGCCCAGCTCCTCCTGCATCTTCCACCATATCAGTCAGCTCATAGACCATATCGGGCATTTGGTAAACTCTTGTTGAACTGAACTCAACCCTCTGGCTCATGGAAGATTTTTTCCCAGGCAGTCAGTTTTGCATAGTAGATGGAGCACTGGACTTAGAGTCAGAAAAACCCAGGTTCGAATTCCACCTCTGACACTTTTACCAGCTGTGTGATCCCAGGCAAGTCAATCAACAAACACTGAGAGTCAGAAAGAATCCAAGTCAAACATTTATTAAGTGCTATAAGCCAGGTTCTGTGCTAAGCACTATGTCAACATTATCTCATTTGATCCTTGCAATGTCCCTGGAAGGTAAGTGCTACTGTTATCCCCATTTTACAGCTGAAGAAACTGAGGCAGACTGGGTGACTTGCCCAAGGTCACAGAGCTAGTGTTAGAGGTCAGATTTGAAATCAAGTGTTCCTCACTCCAGGTCCAGACTCTTTCCATTGAATGACCTAGCTGCCTCTAGGTTGTGCACTTAAGGGAGGGAGCTAACGTTTTCTCATCTGCAAAATGGGGATGATAATGCCTGTAGTACCTCTATCTACCTTATTTACTTGCTGTTGTGAAGCTCAAATATAGTCATGTATCTAAAGTGCCATGCAAATTTAAGTATCCGAGAGTTAGCTGGGGAAGGACTCAGGCTCACCTAGGAAAGTGCATTTTCTCACTGCCATGTGCTGATAGCTGTCATTGCTACTGAGGAAGGGTAGGAGAAGAAGAAAAAAAGTCCTGTTCCCCCTCCCCACTTCTTGGAAAAGCAAAGGGAGAAACAGCATGAAGTAGTCATGTCCAGAGAGGGGTAGCGAGTGCCCAGCTCCTCACCCCTTTACTAGCCAGTATACTGAGTGGGTGGCTGCTCCTGGCACTGGGCCAATCATCTTTAAGGCAATCTCCCCTACCCCAGCTATCGGGACTGCAGGACTAATCCAAAGATTCTATCTAGGTAACACAGCTAGTAAGTGGCAAATATCTGAGGCCAGATTTAAACTCAGATCCTTCTGACTCCAAGGTCCATGTGCCACCTAGCTGCGCCCCCCAAAAAACAATTTTATAATTTTTAAGAACTTTTAAAAGGGGGGCCAGAGAACATGATCAACTCCCTTGGAAGTGTTCCATCCATGAGTGGTCATCAGGCCTCTGAATGAAGGGTTCTTAATCTGGGATCCATGGAACCCTAAGGGGTTTGTGGCTATATTTCAGAGCTCTATGTATCTGGATAGGAAAAATTGGTCTTTATTTCTGTATAACTGGTTTCCTTGGTAGCCTTATGAATTTTATTTTGTGTACTTAGAAGAATCATTCTAAGAACAGGTTCATAGGCTTCACCAGATTTCCAGGGGTACTTCACAGACACACAGACACACACACACACACACATACATACACACACACACACACACACACTACTAGCCCTACTCTAAATAAAGCCCTCTTGGATTCTTCAGGGAACGAGTGACTTTTCTCTTTGATGAATATCTAAAGAGCTTGTGTTGGAATAGAGGAGCAGGTGCTAGGGCATGTCCTGGGAGGTCATTCTAGAGGCCAGCAGGCAGTGGGAGACAGACTTAGCAATATGGCATGAGCTGATCAGTTCCTTCCTGTACAGGAGAGACAACAATTCCAGCTTCTATAGAACAGACATAGAACCAGTCCTATTGGGAAAGAAACAGAAGGGAGTGGTCCCTTACAGAAAAAAGAAGGGAAATTTCCCACCAGATGGGGAAGGCCTAGGTAGGGGAGATACCCACCATTGTGAAAACCACACCAGAGGAAAAGGACTAGAAACACACCAGCATCTGACAAAGCTTGCCAGGATCATCCTTGGGAAAGTCCCTCTACTCCTCTGAACCTCAGGTTTCCTCTCTATGAAATGAGAAAATTAGATTAAATGATCCCTAAAGTTCTTTCTGATTCTGCCAGTCTATGCTATGTATGTTGAGGTCTTTTTATGTCTAAGATTTCATGTGATTCTAAGTTCCACATCCTAAGGTCATTTTCAGCTCTGATATTCTATATTCTAGGGTCTAGGTCCCTTTCAGGTATCACATTTTCAGTTCTGTGTTTTAAAAAAAATCCCCCAATTATGATGTTTTATTATTAAGGGCCTTTTCAACTTTACCATACTGTATTCTAAGGTCCCTCCTAGCTCACGGAGTCTATTCTAAAACCCCTCTCAGCCCTGACATTCTGTGTTCTAAGGGCCCTCCCAGTTTTGATATTCTATGTTCTAAAGCCCTTTGTAGTTCTGATATTCTGTCCTAAAGCCCCTCCTAGCTCTAAACTTCGGCGTTCTAAGAGCCCTCCCAGTTCAGACACTCTGTATTCTAAAGCCCCTCCTAGCTCTGACATTCTATGTTCTAAAGCCCCTCCCAATTCTGACATTCTGTGTTCTAAGGGCCTTCCCAATTCTGACATTCTGTGTTCTAAGGGCTTTCCCAGTTCTGACATTCTGTGTTCTAAAGCCCCTCCCAGTTCTGACATTCTGTGTTCTAAAGCCCCTCCCAGTCCTGACATTCTGTGTTCTAAAGCCCCTCCCATTTCTGACATTCTGTGTTCTAAGGGCCCTCCCACTTCTGACATTCTGTGTCCTAAAGTCCCTCTCTGTTTTGATATTCCATGCTTTAAGGTTCCTTCCATCTCTGACAGTCTATCCTCTAAAGTACCTTCCAGCACATAAAGGCATAGCTGCATGAAATACGTTCACGTTCCTGCTAAGAAAAGACGGGAACAGAAGCTGGGATTCCAGGCCGAAGCATGCTGAACATCTATGCTCAGTGAAACAGGGATCATACCGAGATTCAGTTAGGATCTAGACAAGACAGGAGGTGAACCCCCTTCCACCTTTTTTTTCCTGTGCTGATCTCCTCACATCTAGAAGTATCCGGATGGAGAGAAGAAAAATCAAAGGTTTCATGTTCTGCAAGTATCAGTCAGAAAACAAGACTGCAAACTGGAGCAATAATGCCAAGGTCAGGTTCCTAAGATGATAGGGAGCAGGGCAGTTCACATTACAGCACCCTGAAGGCACAGGGGCGGAGGCAGATGAGGACAGTGGGCAGCAGTGCCTTACTTCCTGTCTGGGTTCTACCAGAACCATCCATTTGTAGACACTGTACTTACCAAAACCCTGTCCTATCCGTGTGATCCTCAGAGCAGCCCTGGGCTCTAGGCCATGCCACTGCCATTTTCTAGATAGGGAAACTGAGACATAGAAAGACATATTTAAAAGGCAAGTAAATTTACATAGCCAGGATTCAACCCCAGGTCTTTGGGCTCCTAGTGGATATCAGTCAGTCTGTTAATAAACATTCATGAGACACTCATTATATGCCAGGCTGTGTACTAAGGGCTGATGATACAAAGAAAGGCATTTTCTAGGTCCATTTCCAAAGATGATTAGGGAAAGAGGAAAAGAACCTGTATTTTCTAAAATGTTCATAGCAGTTTTCTTTGTGGTGGCAAAGAACTGGAAATTGAGGGGATGCCCATCAATTGGGAAATGCCTGAACAAGTTGTGGTATACGATTGTGATGGAATACTACTGTGCTGTGACAAATGATGACTTCATTGACTTTAGAAAAACATGGAAAGACTTGCATGAAATAATGAGCAAAATGAGTAGAACCAAGAAAACATCGTATACAGTAATAGCAATAGTTTTAAGAATGATTTTGAATGAATAAGCTATTTTGACCATTATAAATACTCAAATTAACTATAAAGGGCATATGAAGAAAGATACTATCTGCCTCCAGAGGAAGAACAGATAAACAGAAGTATGGATAGAATAATTTTACACATGTATGTATGTGTGTATGTGTATATACACACATATGTATGTATATACCTATTTGTGTCTAGTGGTAGCCATATCTAGGGAGGGGGGACAAAGAAGGTAGAAAAAAAGGAGAAAAAAGAAATGTATATGATAATGAGTATTTGAAAAGAACAGCAATTTGTGCATAGCAGATTTGCAGTTTCATATACAATCATTGCTTTTATTGTGCTATGGGGGTGCTTGCTTTATTCCATAAATAGGTAGTTAATGTAATAAAAAAAGGAAACAAAAAGAGTCAAAGACAGTCCCTTCTCTCAAGGAGCTCATAGTCTAAGAGAAGAGACAATATGCAAACAGCTATGTACAAACAAGCTACATATAGAATAAACTGGGGGAAATCAACATTGGGAAAGCACTAAGGGGGATTAGGAAAGGTTTCCTTTATAAGGGGTGGTGTTAAGATGGTTCTTAAAGGAAGCCAGGGAAGCCAGAAGGTGGAGATGAAGAGGGAGAGTTCTCTTCGAACACTGGGGACAGCCAGTAAAAATGCCCAGAGTCGTGAGATGGAGTGTTTTGTTCCAGGAACAGCTAGAAGGTCAATGTCACTGGACAAAAGTACACGGATGGGTAAAAGATGTAAGAAGATTGCAAAGGTAAGGGAGTGCCAGATTATAAAGGGCTTTGAGTGCCAAAGAGAAAATTTTATGTTTGAATTTGGCACTACACCAACATACCCCTATAAAAAGGTCTTTGAGGACGTTTTAGTATCAAATTGCCTTACTTTTGTACCAGCCTTAAACAGGGTCCAGCCTCATACAGAATTCTGTTCTAGGGCAGTGTGTTGGCATTACAGTAAGACTTCTTCAACTCTAGATTAGGAGCAACTCTCAACCATGACATTGTCTAATCATTATCTAAATCATTCAGCATCTGCCTGGAGATGAGAGATAGAAATGATGATGAGGTTGTCTCCCATATTCATAGATAGATAGACAGACAGACGTAGAATATTTATTGAGTGCTTACTAGGCACTGTGCTGAGACCTGGAGAAAAAAAATAAGCAAGACATTCCTTGTCCCCAAAGAACTTAAATTTTAATGAAGGAAGATAGTATATATGCAAGTATATATATAATCTATATATGCTTATATATGTGTATATATGTATGTGTATAATACAAGTATATGTGTGTATGTATCTATATACACATGTAAGTATGTGTATACACATGTATATGTGTGTATATATACATACAAGTATATATGTGTACATGTATACACACACAGAAGTAGAAAGGGTAAAGTGATATGTGATCAGTAGCATGGCAGGATACGTCCAGGAAGGCCAGAGTGGCCAACCAAGCAAGATAAAAGCCAAAGCTGGCCTTCTAAACCTAAGGTTATTCCAAGGGCAGAGTGAAATTTTCCAGTGGGGAGAAAGTGAGGATGATGACTTTTACGGAGTCAAGTACAGTCATCTCCAACTGGTTGTAGACATTCAGGATGGACTTGAAAGATTTCAAAGCACTTTCATCACAACCATGTGACTTAGATAGAATAAGTATTATTCTTTCCATTGAACAGATGAAACTCGAAGAGATTAAGCATCTCTTGCCCAGGGCCCCAAAGCTAGTAATCAGTCAACCTGGGGGCAAAGTGGAAGCTAATGAAGCCTAAGACCCCAGTGTAACAGAAAGAGAATTAGACCTTGAATCAGAAGACTTAGGTTTGAGTTCTGGTTGTTGTAAGGAATGAATGAGACCTGAAAAGGTGAAGCCTAGTTATTACTTTTATAGTTATTGTTGCCTAACTCTTCAGGGAAAGCAAAGGAGAGAGTAAAACAGAGGATGCTGGGGCTGATTCATCCCATTTCACTTCTTGGTCCTGGGCCCATCCCTGTTCCAGGAAAAGGTTGCAGAGAAGGCTGGTGTGTTTCCATGACAACTATAGTCAGTACAGCCTCCTATTCTCACAAAGAGAAACATGAAGAGAGGGACTGAAACAGAGATACAGACATAGAGGGACAGGGACACCTCAAGACAGAGAAAGAAGTGAAGAAATATTAGACCCACAGAGAGACAAAGATGATGATCATGATCATGGTAGAGAAAGAAAAATGTAAAAGAGTCATACAGACAAAGAAAGACACTCAGGTCTACAGACACAGAGAGATCCAGATGGAAGCAGACATAGAGAGAGAGAGAGACATGGAGAGAAAATCACAGAGAATTAGGCAGAAACATAGTGACATACAGAGATATAAACAAGAGAGAAAGAGATAAACAGAACACAACATGAAAAAGACAGAGATACGAAGAAATGTAGACACAGAAAGAGATACAGAGATGAAAACATAGAGAAAGGTTCAGACAGACAAAATGAATGATAATATTAAGAACTAGCATTTATATAATAATAGCTAGCTTTTATGTAGAGCTTACTATTGTGGTAGGCACCATACTAAGCACTTTACAAATATGATCTCATTTGATTCTCATGACAGCCCTGAGAGGTGGGTGCTGTTATTGTTCCTGTTTTATAATTGAGGAAATGAGGCAAAGGCTAAATGACTTGCCAAGGGTCACACAGCTAGTAAGTGTCTATATGTGGATTTGAATTTAGGTCTTCCTGACTACAGGGCCAGAAAAGGAATAAGGGAGGGAGGGAGGAAGGGAGGGAAGAAAGGAGGGAGGGAGGAAGGGAGGAAGGGAAAGAGGGAGGGAGGAATGGAGGAAGGAAGGGAGGGAGAGAGGAAGAAAGGGATGGAGAGAGGGAGGGAGGCAGGGAGGGAGGAAGGGAGGGAGGAAAGGAGGGAGGAAGGGAGGGAGGAAGGGAGCAAGGAAGGAAGGAAGGAAGGAGAGAGGGAGGGAGGGAGGGAAGAAGGGAGGGAGGGAGGGAGGGAAGGAAGGAGAATGAAAAAAGAAAAAATAAAAGCATAGAAAATTTGAAGGAGAAAGACATGAAGATACAAAGAGATGGTGATATAGAAAAAGGAGAGATGCACAGAGATGTGGAAAACATATAGAATGACAGAGTGAGATAACAGAGAAAGAGACACAGAAGCACAGGCACAAACAGGCAGATAGAAGCAGAAAAAAGAGAGGGGATAGGCAGACAACAGAAAGATGGAGTGCCAGAAAGAGGAAAATAGAGAAGCTAATTAGTTTTATGCAAATACACTTAGAGATCAGGGGTCTCCATCACAGTGCTCTGAGAGCTACAGAGACTAGACCTCCATGATGGCCAGAGCCCTGAATGATGATCTGGCTCATTTCCTGATCTTTTGGAACAAAATTCAGGTCTCTAGATGGGAGGGGTATGGGGAGCAGCAAACACAGGCAGAATTTGTTCTACAAAGGTCTTTAAATCTCACCTAACATTTGGCAGCCCAAACACCCTTGAAATCCTCTCTGCCTCCTCATCCTAGGATACACACTCTGGAAAGTGAGCAAGTGAGCGTGACCTCTCCTGGCACAGGAGAAGGCCCTCTGCATTCCCAGATTCACGCTCCACCTTGTGGTTTTTTAGCACCTTGCTGCTAGGGTCTCCCAGTGTTAGTGGTATCTGTGCAGCCATTGGGACATAACCCCCCATGCCTGAATGTCCTAGGTAGGAGGAAACAAGCTACAGCTAGCCTCAGAAATGCCATGGCCAGAATGGTTAAATATCCTGAAACCTCTGTTTAAAAAAAAGCATATTTCTCGGGGAGATTTGGGTACAAGGTGGTCTGGACTAATGTGAGAGTGGTATTCTTGCTTGCTCAAGGCTCCAGATTTCATCTCCCAGGCAGGAATATGTTCTAGTCCAGGAATGACCTTCACGCATTTTCCCTGGCCCTGAAATATAGATGCCACTGTCAATCTGGACATGAAAAGAGAGCAGACACACGGGATGAACAATTACAAAGGGGAAAACTTTTGATTTCTCTTTGTGTTCAAAGAGAAATTTGGTCCCTTTGCCATAAGACACTATAAATCTGTTTGGGTTTGGGATAAGCACTTTCCCTGCCTGGAAATGGCATGAACCCTAGGACCACCCCCCCTCCAGTTGCATGGATCTAGAGACAAGAAGGGGCCTTAAAATAATCTACCCCAACCCTTTCATTTTCAAGATGAGTCCTTGGTGTAGACCTTTCCTCTCTCCAAGTCTTAGTTGGACATGATATACCTTGACCCCAACATAATGATGTCATTTTGGCCCTTTTTGAGAATGAAGGACAATAACCAAGCCAGATCAGTTGCCTCCTCTGTAAAACAATGGCATTGAATGAGGTGATTGCCAAGTTCCCTTTCAGTCCTAACAATAGGTATTCCTGATGATCCCTGGAGTGGGAGGGAACATCTGGAAGGGACACCAGCATTGAGGGTGAAGAGCACTAGGAGCTCAGCTTAAGAAAGGGAAGGGACACAGGGGGTCGATGTGTGGGTCAGTGAGAAGGTGGTCTCACAGCAGCGTCCAATGGAGAAGAAAGCTGGATGGGAACAGGGAAGGATGGGGAACAGGGATGTGTGGGAAACAGTGCTGGGCTCCTGGGGGATCTCAGCAAACAAAGTGAATACAAGTCTGTCCCAGCAGAATGCAAGCTTCAGAAGAATTGAAGCTCCTTCAGGGCATGAGCTGCTTTCTTTTTTTTTGTCTTTATCTGCAGTTGCTGGTCCAGTGCTTGGCCCATTGTAGGAAGGAAGGAAATACACATTTATTAAACACCTGCTATGTGCCAGCACGTGCTAAGTGCTTTACAAATATTAGTTTATTTGATCCTCACAACAGCCCTAGGAGGTAGGTGCTATTATTACCCTATTGTACAGTTGAGGAAGAAAGAAGAGGTTAATTGGCTTCCCCGGGGTCACACTGGTCAGTATCTGAGGCCACATTTGAACTCAGGTCTTCCTGACTTCAGGCCCAGTACTGGAACCGCTCCTCTTCCAGCTGCCAATAGGCTTTTAACAAGTGGTTGTTGAATTGAATTAGATCCTTGAGCCACTGCAACTACAGTTGTGTGCTCTGCTCCATTTCACCTTCTTTCTCTTAATCTCTAGTAAAGCTGCTTTACAAACCCTCATCTCTCTCTATAATTAAGGCAGAAGGAAGGGAACCCAGTTGCCTTCACATGGAGATTTGCGTCATCTGGAGAGAGGGCCACTTCACAGCAGCTCACGGCAGGGCTGGCCAGGAAAGATCAACTGTAGAAAGGAAGAAAATTTCCCCAGAAAGCTGAGGCTGGGGCTAGGGCTGGGCTTCCAGAATCAACCTCTTCCCTGCCTGGTCCACTTTTCCTCCTCCTCCCTTTTGGCAGAAGCAGGAAGAGGTTGAGCCCCTCCGCCCAGTGGCCTGGCTAGCTTCCCAGAGGACACTGCAGTTGGCCAGATCAGCTTCTCCTGAGGAAGGGGGGGAGTTGATGGGAGATGCTTCAACATGCTTTTTGATGTGTTTCTACAATGTAGCTATATCCCCAGGCTTAGCTAAGGCTTTCAACTGGATATGGGAGCCCTGAGGTAGAAATGGTTCACCAGCAGTAGCTCTTAGGCTGGCAACAGGTAACAGTAATCATCCTTCACATGGATGCTGTGCTTTGCTATGGTTACAAATCCAACCCAACCCAACAAACATTCTTTAAGCATTCGGTGCAAAGCATTCTGTGCAAAGCATTCTGCTACAGGCTGGGGATCCAAAAGTAAATGATGAAGTCATCTTTCAAAGAACTTTCCTTCTATTAGGTTTCAGAACCTCACTCATTGAGGTGAGTGTGAGTGGGGAGAAAGAACCCAGAGCTTTAGAAGGGCTACCTGTCACTCACTTCCCTTTGGGTTATCTTTGATCTAGTGCTACATTTGATCAAGCCCATCACTTGCAAGTCATTTGTGGCTTTCCATCTCCCCAGGCTCAGTTGCCTATCAATTCTGACATGTGCTCCCACACTGGACCTTGGGCAGCATGCAATTCCAACCTTTCAAAGCCCATAAGTCTATAGCCTTGTCCGCTCTGTTTCGAATACTCCTTCACTGAAGGCAGAAAAGATTAGATACATCAGGGTCAGAAGCAATAGTATGGCCATGTGCTACAGGCTTCATACTGGTAGGGGAAATGGGCCACTGGTGCTCTCTCTCTCTCTCTCTCTCTCTCTCTCTCTCTCTCTCTCTCTCTCTCTCTCTCTCTCTCTCTCTCTCTCTCTCCACCTAGAGGTTTACAACACTCCTAGTCTCCTCTCTCAAACACAACCAGGCATGAACTTTTGACCAGTTAGCATCTTTTTAATTTGCATCCAATTCCAGCTCAGCAACCAATCAAAAGTCCATTTCTTTACCACTTTGGGAGCAAAACACAGTCAGAGAATATCTCCATCTTGTCTGAAGTGGAAAGGAGAGACCCTCTATTCCACATCAGCAGTCACTACCAGAAGCAAGATCACCAAATGAACATGCTTCTGGGACCGGGGATATAACATATAAACAGGAAGGAGAGCATACTAAGAATTAGGGGAATCAATAAAAGACTTCCTGTAGGCAGTAGCATGTGAGCCTTCAAGGAAGTTGAAGATTCTGAGAGGCAGAGGTAAGGGTGGAATGCATTCTAGAAATAGTAACTAGCCTGTGAAAAGGTACAGAGTTGAGAGATGGAGCTCTGAGTTTGGAGAATAATATGGGAATTGGACTAGACCACAAGTTTTTAACCTGGGGCCCGTAAATTCATTTTTAAAATATTTTGATAACTGTTTCTTTTGTAATTCCATATATTTTATTTTATTCATTTAAAAAACCATTCTCAGGGGCAGCTAGGTGGTGCAGTGAATAAAGTGGCGGCCATGGAGTCAGGAGGACCTGAGTTCAAATCCAGCCTTAGACACTTAACACAAAAACTAGCCGTGTGACCTTGGGCAAGTTTCTTAACCCCAATTGCCCTCCAAAGGAAAAAAAAAACATTCTCCTGAGAAGGGACCCATAGGCTTAACCAAACTGCCAAGCATTGTAGTTAAGTCTAGGATACTAAAAAAGGTTAAGAAATCCTAGACGAGATGATCTCATTTTTTTTTACTCACATTATCTCACTTGAACCTTGCTTCAGCCCTGACAGGCAATTAACTTTTTAAAAGGAAGTGCCTGCCCTCAGAGAGTTTACATTCTAATGGGGTAGAAGACATACAAAAGGAGGCAGGAAATCTGTGGGGTGGGACACCAGTGGGTACCTGCAACAGGAGAATCTTGTTCCATAAAGTTGAAACCTGGCAGAGCAGTAGATGCAGAGTGGAAGGAACCAAAAACTCCCGTTTCCGCCCTCTCTAAAGGAAGACATAGGGAGGAGTTTGATACTCCAGCCTCCAGCCCTCTAATCAGAAGGGAGAAGAGGCTGAGGCAGGTGTGGTCAGCTTGAGTTAGCATGATGGTGATGTGTTTAACCTGGGAAGGGTATCTTCCATGGAGATGCAGATACAGAGAGGAGGGAGCTCAAAATCCCAATTAACAATAAAACATTTAATCAGGACAGATATAAATATTAAAGCAACCAACAAGAATCAGCGCACTTTCCCAAGAGAGTATAGGGTCCTTCCCTTTTCCTGTACATGGCGGCTGGACAAATGGGCTTCAGATCTTGGACTCCATCAGAGAAAGGCTTAGGTTCCATCTCAGATTATAACTAGAGAAGGCTCCTGGAGGGCCCTGAGGGCTGAAGACTTCAAAGTCTGTCCATCACTGCCTGCTTACCCTGCTCATCTCTGCGGAGGTACCACTCAGAGCTGCCAGTTTCCTCTTCATATGACCCAATGTAGGACAGCTAGGTGGCACTGTGGGTAGAGCCCAGAGTAAGGAAAACTGTTCCTCCGGAGTTCAAGTTTGACTTTAGGCACTTAACTAGCTGGGTGACCCTGACAAGTCACTTCACTATGTTTGCTTCAGTTTCCTCCCCTGCAAAATGAGCTAGAGAAGGAAATGGTGAGCCACTCCAGTACCTTTACCAAACAACAAACAAACAAATGAGATCCTAGAGAGTCAGACACCAGTGAAAAACAGCTTAACGATGAAGACCTAGTCTGCTGGCCTTGGGTGCAATTCCCAGCTCTTCCCTGTCCAATGCAGCTCCCAGTCTCCCTCTTGGTCGTGAACCCAGGCAGAGACTCCAATCACATCTCTAGCTTCTTGACAGGAACAACATTGGACCCAACCCTTTCACCAAAAGAAAAGGCAAAAGAATCGCTGCCCCTCAACTATTGGCAGGGAAAGTTTCTTCTCCCTAACCCCCTATGATATGCAGAGAGCCTAGACCTTTAACTAGGAAAACTCATGGATAGTATAAATTAAATTGGAGGTGTGCACCAGGAAAGGAGTGGCCCAGGGGATGGAGGGCTGGGCCTGGGAGTCAGGAAAACCTGAGTTCAAATCCTACTTCAGATACTTGCTGGCTGTGTATCAAAGGGCAAATCACTTGGCCTCTGCCTGACTCAGTGTCCCCACCTGTAAAATGGGGATAATAATAGCATCTGCTTTACAGAGTTATCTAGGAGCAAATGAGGTGATATTTGTAAAGTGCTTAGCAAAGTGCTCAGCACCTAGGAGACACCTGATAAATACTTATCCCACCCTCACCGAAATCCCCAGGCATCCTTGGAATCATCAGCCATTCCCCAACACATCAACCCTCCCACCATGAGCAAGTTAGCAATATCGGAGGAGAGGGGAGCCGGAATGCTGGGCAGAAGCAGGAAGTGAAAGAAAGGGTCCAAAGCAACAGGACCACGGGGATGGATGTCAAGGCACAAGGCCAGCAGCAAGGAAGAAACAAGCCTCTCCCCTCTGCCACCCCACTCCCCAGATTTTACTGCCCTTGGGCAAAGCTCTAGTTACCCCACCCCAGTTATAGCTCTGAGTGAGCCTCCCTCCTTCCCTCCTGGACAAAAAGGCAATTAGGAGCGTGCTACATATAGGCCAGCCCTACACTCTAAGATTCTAAAATTGTTTTGTTTATCCTGCTGGAAGAAAACTTGCATTATTATCAGCTGCCTTCTTTCAACGCATGTTGACACAATGGCTGGTTTTCAATGTCTCTAAATGATTCCATCTGACCACTGGAAGATTGGCCTGTTGCAAATGACTGGTTTTTCCCATGTCAACAGAATAAAGGAAGAGG
>NW_027187338.1:1665781-1685990 GCF_028583685.1 Petaurus breviceps papuanus
GAGGAGGAGGAGGAGGAGGAGAAGAAGAAGAAGAAGAAGAAGAAGAAGAAGAAGAAGAAGAAGAAGAAGAAGAAGAAGAAGAAGAAGAAGAAGAAGAAGAAGAAGAAGAAGAAGAAGAAGAAGAAGAAGAAGGAAAGAGGGGGTGGTTTGGGGGAAGAAGATAATATAATAAAAGCTGCAACCAAGATCACAACCCATCTATATCTGTTCGTCCTATGCAATTCATTCTAGCCCCACCTGAAACGAAAGGGGTAGGGTAGTGTTTTGCTCACCACCTTTCTAACGGAAGCCTGCTTTAGTGGATTAACTAGTGATATGGGAAATGGGTATGCTGGGGTGTTGTTGGGAGGTGGACAGGAGGCAAGATTTTCCAGTGATGCTAGGAAACCCAATTGCTAGGTTGAAGGTTGAAGTTGGGTTCTAACTGTCCCGATGTGATGAAATCTGCAGAAGAGAGTAGACTGAGAGCTTTCCCAGCTATGTAAGGGGGCAAAATGGAAAGTATTGAGCAATAATAGGTGAAGGGTTGGCATGGCTTGGAGGAGGGCCCCACAATTGGTGATGGCAGGAGAGACAGAATGTGATTTAGCTTTCCGTCCTCCATCTGGTCAGACCTCTCAGAGTCATGTTACTTCCCCTCTCCAATGCCAAGGCCTTTATTTTTGAGACCATGGCTTAACAAATATAAAAAAATATTAGTGGCTCTCATAATCTCTGGTTTTGAGAGGATTTGGGCCCATAGAATAATGCATCTGGAGACCCTTGACTGAGGTACTCACTCTACAAGTTTGGGGTACCCTCAGTTTCAGAGACCACCAAAGCAGAGATGACCAATAGGAAGAAAAAGAATAAAACCATAAATGTGAGCACCAGTGGATGACCGACCCCTGATGAACTCTAAGGAGTGTCGGAGGACAGCATGTTGGAACACTGCCGGGAAATCGAGATGGACAGTACCCAGGGAATGGAGGCGCCATGGAAAAGTACATTGCTATGGGAAATGGATTTCCACTGCTCCAACTAGAGTCCTATCTACTATAAGTCACAGGACTCTTAAGGGAAAATTACTCCTTGAGGAATAATGCTTTCTATAGACTCAGAAGCAAGTCTTATTTTTTTCTATCCATTTGTAAATAAACATAGTGTATGTGTTGAGCTGTGTGAGGCTATGAGCTCATAAGAGCAATTGGTGGCCATCCTTGGGGAGTGCCAGGTGCTGAAATTCCAAGATCATATACATAGCTGACATTTTTATAGCTCTTACTATGTGCCAGGAACTGTGCCCAGCACTTTGCAATGATTTGGGACAGCAAGCCAGAGAAATGGGGGCTTCTCAAGGTGTACCTAGGCCTTTAACATCAAGACAAATACTGTAACACAAGATTTACAAGTAAGATGTGCATGATAACGTAACGACTTTCAGGAAGGAAGGGATCCAAAGCAAAAGTTCTCTGGAAATCCTTTCCAACTCTAAGATTCATGGTTGTATGAAGATTGTGGCATGGACTAAGTTTTCCTACAGATGAAGAAAAAGACCCAAAGAAGGGAAGTTGCAGTGCCAAGGTCACACAGAGATGGTCAATTCAGGACATCAACATAAATCTCTATATTCTGAACCTCTCAACCATCTAGCAAAAAAAAAAAGATGAAAGTAGGACTTTAAAATCACAGTTTTCAGTTTCACTTTATGATTCACCCTTGATTGCAGCCTGGATCTTTCCTCAGTGCCCAGGACCTTTTCACCTTTGAATATTCTTCCTCTATGCCAGCCCCTCCTCTCACTGGTGAGTTCCTCCCCAAGTCTCCATTTTAGACTGACCAACCTTCATTGTCCTCCTGGCTCTGCTTCTGAGTCTCCAAACTGTGCCACTGTGCCCCCACCTGGGTACAATTCCTTACCCCCCCCCCACTACTTTTCATTTACCTTTTGGATGCTGCCTTCACTCATTAGAATGTAAGCTCCTTGAGGGCAGGGACTGTCTTTTCATTATAGCCTTAGTGTTTAGCACAGTACTGGACACATAATAAGGGCTTAATAAATGCTTGTTTTCTTTCTTAATTCCTTCCTTCTTTCCTTTTTTGTTTCCCCCCTTTCTTCCTTTCACCTTTTCCTCCTAGTAAAGATATATAAGTAACACACAATCTCCCACCACTGGTCTCATAGAATCACAAAACCTCTAAGCTAGAAGGGCCTGCAGCCATAGATAATAGATTTAGGGCTTAAAGAGACCTCAGGAGCCATCTAGCCTGACTCCCTGCTTTTCTACATGAAGAAAATGACTTTGAGAGAGGCTTTCTCAATGACTAACCAACTTCACCTAGGCAATAAGTGACTAGTCCAGTCTATCCCAAATCAAAAATCCCCTCTACACCGTATCTGGCAAGTCGTCTTTCAGTAGCAAATCAATCAATTAATGAGCTTGTTTTGGCTGAGGGGGGAGGACTTTTTGGAGAGGGGAAGGCAGGGCATTTGGGATTAAATGACTTGCCCAAGGTCACATGGCCAGTTTTTTGTGTTAAGAGTCTGAGGACATATTTGAACTCAGGACCTCCTGACTCCAGAGCTGGTGCTCTACTCACTGCACCACCTAGCTGCCCCTTAACAAGCTTTTATTAAATGTCTACTGTATGCCATTCAGTTATGCTAGGTGCTTAGGATACAAATATAGAATGAAACAGTCTCTGAACCCAAGGAGCCTCTATTCAGTCAGAGAGAAAACAAGTTATTGTTGTTGTTATATAATAGCTATGAATTTTATATAATATTTTAAGATATGCACAGCATTTTATATATATGCATATAATAAATATATATATATATATATAAACTCATGTCATTCTCACAACAACCCTGTGAGGTAAGTATTATTATCCCCATTTTACAGATGAGGAAACTGAGGTACAGAGAAGTTAAGTGATTTGCCCAGGGTCACACAGCTAGTCAGTGTGTCTGAGGCAGGATTCAAACTCAGGTCTTCCTGACTCCTAGTTCTATGCTCTTTGCACTGTGCCATGGAACTGCCTACATAGTAAGTGCACAGATAGATGCAGAATGAATCCCAGTAAATGAATACAGATCAAGAGCAGGCTGGGGAGGCAGGGCACTGAACGCTGTCTGGATCAAGAAATGTTTGGGTACAAGGTGATGCTCAAGCTGCTCTCAATAGGACAGGGATTCTAAGCAGAGGAGACCAGCAGGGAGGACTTTTCATGTCTAGGAGACAACCAGTACAAAGGCAGGGAGAGTAAAGAGAGTGTTGTGCGTAAGGAAGGTAAAGGTGGTCAGTTCATTTCCAGAAAAGGGTCCTGGGGGCAACTAGGTGATGCAATGAATAGAGCATGGAACCTGAAGTCAGGAGGACTTGAGTTCAATTCCGCACTGAGACACTTAACACTTACTAGCTGTATGACCTTGGGCAAGTCACTTAACAGCAATTGCCCAGCCTTTCCCCCCCCCCCAAAAAGAAATAACAAGAAAAAAGAAAACAAAACAAGAGAAAAGAAAGCAAAAGAAAAGAGCCCTGGAAGTAGAGCGGTTATATCTAGATTCCCCAAGGAGCGGCTACTACCATGGAAAGAGCTTGGTGAAGAGGGGAGGGGGTTTAAGAGCTGTGGAGGCTCCATGGGCAGGCGCAATGTAGCACTGCCCCCATGGCCGTGATCCTGGGCTCCTGTGCACTTCCCTTCTATCTCTGGTATACAGATGATACAGATCATTGCCAAGAGGCACATGAGATCTGACTTGATTTTCCAATAGTGAGAGCAAATCTACACACCCATTCTCACCTTTCTCCATTGCGATCAATGGCACAGGTTTATGAGATGATGCATGAGACAGAGTTTTTCATCTTTGCGAATCTACTTTTTTTTAAACTAGGTAAGAGGGATATTCCCCTTGTCATTTTTTTATTTTATTAAATTTATTTATTTATTTTTAGTTTTCAAAATTCATTTCCACAAGATTTTGAGTTACAATTTTTCTCCCCTTCTTTCCCCTACCCCTCACCCCAAAATAGCAAGCCTACTGAATATCCCTTCCCCCAATCTGTTCTCTCTTATTTCCTCCTCCATCACCCCCCCTAACTTTCTAGTAGGGCAAGATGGATTTCTATACCTCAGTGCCTGTATATCTTATTTCTCAGCTGCATGTAAAATTTTTTTTATTAAACTTTAATTTATTAATTTGTTTGTTTCCTTTTAGTTTACAGGATTCAATTCCACAATTCCTTGAATTTCACATTTTGTCCCCCTCCCTCCCCTCCCCCCCATGGCGGCTTATTATCAAGTATAGGATCTGTAAATACTTTCACATTATACAATGGTCAGGTTATAAGGATGGATTGTACCAGCTGGAATGAAAAATGGTAAAGAGGACATAAAAGCAAATAAGAGAATGAAAAAGATCAGGTATTTTGCTTCCACCTGGATATAAATTTAGTTCTTTCTAGTTCTTTCTCTGGATGCACGTTTTTCTCTCCATCATGCGTCTTTTGGGATTGACTTATATCCCTGCATTGTTGAGAAGAATACAGTCTATCAAAGTTGGTCATCACACATATGTTGTGTCTGTAATTGTGTACAAATTCCTCCTGGTTCTACTCTTCTCACTCAGCATCAGTTCTTTTAAGCCTCTCCAGATAAATATGAAGACCGCCTGCTCCCCGTTTCTTATAGCGCAATAGTATTCCATAACATGCATATACCACAACTTGTTCAGCCATTCCCCAATTGATGGGCACCCCCTTAATTTCCAATTCTTTGCCACAACAAAAAGAGCTGCTATAAACATTTTTGTACATATGGGTCTTTCTCCCATTTCTATGATCTCTTTGGGATATAACCCTAGGAGTGGTATTGCTGGATCAAAGGGCATGAAAGTATTTATAGCCCATTGGGCATAATTCCAGATTGCTCTCCAAAAAGGCTGGATCAGTTCACAACTCCACTAACAATGCATTAGTGTTCCAGTTTGCCCACATCCTCTCCAGCATTTGTCATTTTCCTGTTCTGTCATCTTAGCCAATCTGACTGGTGAGATGTGGTACCTCAGAGTTGTTTTGATTTGCATTTCTCTAACCAATAGTGAATTAGAGCATTTCTTCATGTGCTTATAGATAGCTTTAATTTCTTTCTCTGAAAACTGCCTGTACATATCCTTTGACAATTTATCAATTGGGGAATGACTTGTATTCTTATAAATTTGACTCAATTCTCTGTATATTTTAGAGATGAGTCCTTTGTCAGAGACATAGGTTGTAAAGATTCTTTCCCAATTTCTCACCTCCCTCTTAATCTTGGTTACATTGGCTTTATTTGTACAGAAACTTTTCAATTTCATGTAGTCAAAATTATCCATTTTACATTTTATAATGTTCTCTAATTCCTGTTTCATCATAAAGTCATTCCCTCTCCACAAGTCTGATAGGTAAACTATTCCTTGTTTTAGCAGACTGCTTACAGTATCAACCTTTATACCTAGATCATGAACCCATTTAGACTTGATTTTGGTATATGGTGTTAGATAATGGTCTATGTCCAGTTTCTGCCATACTATATTCCAGTTTTCCCAGCAGTTTTTGTCAAATAGTGAGTTCTTATCCCAAAAACCAGGGTCTGGGGGTTTATCAAACAATACATTACTATAGTCATTGACTTCTGAATCTCGTGTGCCCAATCTATTCCATTGATCCACTTCTCTATTTCTAAGCCAGTACCAGGTAATTTTGATGACTGCTGCTTTATAGTACAGATTGAAATCTGGTAAAGCTAGTCCACCCTCCCTAGCATTTTTTTTCATTAATTCCCTTGATATTCTGGACCGTTTATTCTTCCAGATGAATTTTGTTACTATTTTTTTCTAACTCTATAAAGTAGTTTTTTGGTAAATTAATTGGTATGGCACTAAATATATAATTTAATTTAGGTAAAATTGTCATTTTTATTATATTAGCTCAACCCAGCCATGAGCAATTGATATTTTTCCAATTAGTTAGATCTGACTTTATTTGTGTGAAAAGTGTTTTGTAGTTATGATCATACAGGTCCTGGGTTTGTTTTGGCAGGTAGATGCCCAAATATTTTATAATGTCTACAGTAACTTTAAATGGGATTTCTCTTTCTACTTCTTGCTGTTGAATTTCATTGGAAATATATAGGAATGCCGAGGATTTATGTGGGTTTATTTTATATCCTGCAACTTTGCCAAATTTATTTGTTGTCTCAAGCAATTTTTTACTTGATTCTCTAGGATTCTCTAAGTATATCATCATATCATCTGTGAAGAGTGATAGCTTGGTCTCTTCTTTGCCTAATTTGATTCCTTTGATTTCTTTTTCTTCTCTAATTGCTACTGCTAACATTTCTAGTACCAGATTGAATAAGAAGGGTGATAGTGGACACCCTTGTTTCACCCCTGATCTTATGGGAAATGCTTCCAGCTTCTCCCCATTACATATAATACTTGCTGATGGCTTTAAATAGATGCTACCTACTATTTTAAGGAAGGCTCCATTTATTCCTATACTTTCTAATGTTTTTAATAGGAATGGATGTTGTATTTTGTCAAAAGCCTTTTCTGCATCTATTGAGATGATCATGTGGTTTCTGCTAGGTTTATTGTTGATATGATCAATTATACTGATGGTTTTCCTAATATTAAACCATCCTTGCATTCCTGGAATAAATCCTACCTGATCAAACTGTATTATTCTTGAGATAAGTTGTTGTAGTCTTTTGGCTAGCATTTTATTTAGAATTTTTGCATCTATATTCATGAGGGAGATTGGTCTATAATTTTCTTTCTCTGTTTTATCTCTTCCTGATTTAGATATCAGTACCATATTTGTGTCATAAAAAGAATTTGGTAGGACTCCTTCTTCACTAATTTTCCCAAATAATTTGTAGAGTATTGGAATCAATTGTTCTTTAAATATTTGATAGAATTCACTAGTGAATCCATCTGGCCCTGGAGATTTTTTCCTAGGGAGGTGACTGATGGCTTGTTCAATTTCTTTTTCTGAGATGGGATTATTTAAGTAATTTACTTCCTCTTCAGTTAATCTGGGCAACTTGTATGTTTCTAAATACTCATCCATTTCCCTAAGATTGTCAAATTTATGTGCATACAATTGGGAAAAATAATTCCTAATTATTGTTTTGATTTCCTCTTCATTGGAGGTAGATTCACCCTTTTCATTTTTGATACTCATAATTTGGTTTTCTTCTTTCTTTTTTTTATCATATTGACTAAGGGTCTATCAATTTTTGTTGGTTTTTTCATAAAACCAGCTCTTGGTTTTATTTATTAGTTCAATAGTTTTCTTAATTTCGATTTTATTAATCTCTCCTTTAGTCTTCAATATTTCTAGTTTAGTATTTAATTGGGGATTTTGAATTTGTTCTTTTTCTAGGTTTTTTAATTGCATGCCCAATTCGTTGAGCTCCCTTTTCTCTAATTTAATCACGTATGCACTCAGGGATATAAAACTTCCCCTAAGAACTGCCTTTAATGCATCCCACAGATTTTGGTATGTTGTCTCATTATTATCATTCTCTTGAATGAAATTACTGATTGTTTCTATAATTTCTTGTTTGACCCACTCATTCTTTAGGATTAAATTGTTTAATTTCCAGTTAGTTTTTAGTCTGTCTTTCCCTGGCCCTTTATTGCATATAATTTTTATTGCATCATGATCTGAGAATGATGCGTTTAATATTTCTGCCTTACTGCATAGAATTGTGAGGTTTTTATGCCCTAGAACATGGTCAATTTTTGAGTATGTGCCATGAACCGCTGAGAAGAAAGTATATTCCTTTTTATCCCCATTCAGTTTTCTCCAGAGATCTATCATACCTATCCTCTCTAAAATCCTGTTCACCTCCTTAACTTCTTTCTTGTTTATTTTGAGGTTGGATTTATCAAGTTCAGATAGGGGGAGATTAAGGTCTCCCACTAGTATAGTTTTTCTATCTATTTCTTCCTTTACCTTCACCTCTAGGAATTTGGAAGCTACACCACTTGGTGCATATATGTTAAGTAGTGATATTGCTTCATTCTCGATGGTGCCTTTTAACAGGATATAGTTTCCTTCCTTATCTCTTTTAATTAGGTCAATTTTTGCATTTGCTTTATCTGAGATAAGGATTGCTACCCCTGCTTTTTTTACTTTAGCTGAGGCATGATATATTTTACTCCAACCTTTTACCTTTACCTTGTGTGTATCCCTCTGTTTCAGATGTGTTTCTTGTAAACAGCATATTGTAGGATTATGATTTCTAATCCATTCTGCTATCCGTCTCCGTTTAATAGGAGAGTTCATTCCATTCACATTTACAGTTATGATTGTTATCTGTTTATTTCCCCTTATCCTATTCCTGCCCCTGTTAATGTTCATATTTTTCCTCCCTTCTCCCTTCCCCCTTAATAGTTTTCCTTTTGACCACCGCCTCCCTCAGTGTTCCCTTTTCGGCCCCCCTCCCTTTTCCTCCCCTTTTCCCCTTACTACTTCCCTCTATACAAACCACTCCCACCCCCCTTTTATAACCCTTTCCCCCTCCTACTACCTGTAGGATATTGTTATACTTAATGAGGTATGCTATTTTTTCTTCACATCAAGAATGACAGGAACAGATCTCATGCGAAGCTCCTCTCCCTCCCCTCTTTCCCTCTAAAATGATGTGTGTTCTCCTTGTTTACCTTTCTAAGTCACTGTTGCTTCTCGTAATTGGAGGTTGAATTTTCCATTGAGTTCTGGCTTTTTTATCAAGAAGGTCTGGAATTCTGTTATATCATTGAATGACCATCTCTTTGCCTGGAAGAATATGCTCAGTCTCACTGGGTATGTGATCCTTGGTTGTAATCCAAGCTGTTTTGCCTTCCTGAAAATTGTATTCCACTGCCTCCAATCTTTCAGTGTGGAGGCTGACAAATCCTGTGCAATCCTCACTGTGGACCCTTGATATTTGAATTGTTTCTTTCTGGCCGCTTGAAGTATTTTCTCTTTTATCTGGTAGTTCTGGAGTTTGGCCACAACATTTCGAGGATTTTTCAGTTTGGGATCTCTTACAGCAGGTGTCCGGTGGATTCTGTCGATTTCTATTTTCCCCTCAGGTTCAAGTATCTCAGGGCAGTTTTCCTTAACGAGCTCTTGGAGAATGTTGTCCAGACTCATTTTTTCATCATAATTTTCTGGTAGGCCTATGATTCTCAGATTATCTCTCCTGGATCTGTTTTCCAGGTCAGTTATTTTTTCTTTGAGGTATTTTACCTCTTTTTCTAATTTTTCATTTTTGTTGTTTTGCTTGGCTACTTCTTGGTTCCTCATAGAGTTATTTGTTTCTATTTGTTTAATTCTGGTTTTTAGCAAATCATTTTCCTTGGTTAATTTTTGAAGCTCCTTTTCCATATCATACACTTTTTTTTTTTTAGAGAGATGTTTTCCTCATTATAATGCTTTTCGAATTCTGCTATTTTCGTTTTGAGAGAATTATTTATTTTCTCTTCTATCTCTCTCATTTTGCTTTCAAAGTTCCTTTTGATCTCATCTAGGAGAGCCTTCTGTGCTTGGGATCCATTCCCTGTTGAAGTTTCCGCTGTGGGTGTGGAGTCCACATTGTCTCCCTCTGAGGTTGGTTCCTCTCTCTGAGGATAGTAGGACTCTAGAGTCTTTGTCTTTGTAGTCTGCTTTCTACCCATTTTGAGGCAGGGTCCTAACCATGCCCTTCCTCTAGGATCCCAAGCCTTTACTGTAGAGGGTTTTGCCCTGGACAATAGTTACTATATTTTCAAGGTGAGAGGGGGGGTTTGGAGCAAGTGGGATTCACTGTCATCCTCGTCTTTGGAGGTCCTGAAAGGGGCTTTTTTTTTTTTTAAGATTTCTGGGCTATGAAGTGGTAGCCCCAGGAGTGTTTGCTGTCCAGTATAGGGGCCCCTGTCTTTGCTTCTTACCTTGCTCTTTCCAGTCCCAGCCCTTTGGTGATAGGCCTGGTAGTGGACCTTGTGGTTGGTGGGAAGACTTGCCCTCAGAGTTGATCAGGCCCCTTCCCGGCCTGCGTCAGCGCGCCGCCACTGCACTGCCGCCGAGCTGTCCTGGCCCGCATCCGCCGCTGGGGCGCCTACCCGGCCTGCATCCGCACGCCGCCGCGCCGCCACCGCTGCACCTTCCCGCAGGCCACCGCGCCTTTGCCGCCGAGCCTACCCGGCCTGTGTCCGCCGCATAGCCGCGTCACCGCCACGCCTTCCCGTGCAGGCCGCCGAAAAAAATTTTTTTTAAAAACATTTGTTTTTAAAACTTTGATGTCCAGATTTTTTCCCTTCTTCCCTCCTTACCCACCTCCACTGGGAAGATAAGCAATTCAATATAGGTTGTACATGTGTAGTTACCCACATCCTTTCCATAGTAGTTATATTGTGAAAGACTAACTATAATTCCCTCCATCCTATTCCACCCGCCCATTTATTCTATTTTCTCCTTTGACCCTATCCCTTTTCAAAAATTTTTACTTCTAACTACCCTCTCCTCCAATCTGCCATCCCTTCTATCATCCTCCCTCTTATCCCCTATCCCCCTATTTTCCTGTAGGGTAAGATACACAATTGAATGTGTATGTTATTCCCTCCCTAAGCCAAATTCAATGAGGATAAGGTTGTCCCATTCCCTTTCACCTTCCTGCTCTTCCCCTCCATTGTGACAATTTTCTCTTGGCTCTTTTATATGAGATAATTTACCCTAATCTAGCTCTCTCTTCTGGGGCAGGCTGCCAAAAAAAATTTTTTTGCCTTTTGGAGGGTAATTGGGGTTAATTAACTTGCCCAAGGTTACATGGCTAGTATTTTTGTGTGGGTGTTAAGTGTCTCAGGCTGGAACCGAAATCAGGTCCTCCTGACTCCAGGGCCAGCACTCTACTCATTGCGCCACCTAGCCACCCCAAAGTTGCTAGGTCTTGAGTTATCCTGATTGTGTTTCCACAGTACTCAAATTGTTTCTTCCTGACTGCTTACAGTATTTTCTCCTTGACCTGGGAACTCTGGAATTTGCCTATAATATTCCTAGGAGTTTTCTTTTGGGGATCTTTTTCAAAAGGTGATCAGTGAATTCTTTCTATTTTTATTTTACCCTCTGGTTCTAGAATATCAGGGCAATTTTGCTTGCTAATTTCTTGAAAGATGGTGTCTAGGCTCTTTTTTTGATCATAGCTTTCAGGTAGTCCAATAATTTTAAAATTATCTCTCCTGGATCTATTTTCCAGGTCAGTGGTTTTTGCAATGGATATTTCACATTGCCTTCTATTTTTTCATTTGTTTGTATTTGTTTTATAGTATCTTGATTTCTCATAAAGTCATTAGCTTCCAATTGGTCCAATCTAATTTTGAAGGAATTATTCTCTTCAGTGAGTTTTTGAAATTCCTCTTCCATTTGACAAATTTGGCTTTTTAAGGCATTCTCCTCACTGGCTTTTCGGGCCTCTTTTGCCATTTGAGCTAGTCTATTTTTTAAGGTGTTATTTTCTTCAATGTATTTTTGTGTCTCCTTTAGCAGGCTGTTGACTCAATTTTCATGATTTTCTTGCATCATTCTCATTTCTCTTCCCAATTTTTCCTCCACTTCTCTTACTTGATTTTCAAAATCCTTCTTGAGCTCCTCCATGGCCTGTAACCAATTCACATTTTTCTTGGAGGCTTTTAATGCAGGAGTTCCGACTTTGCTGTCTTATCCCCACTCCATGTCTTGATCCTTTTTGTCCCCCAAAAAAGGAATCTATGGTCTGTTTGTGCTTCCTCTGCTTGCTCATATTGCCAGCCAACTACTTGACTTTTGAGCTCTTTGCCACAGTAAATCTCTGCTTCTAGAATGAAGAGAGTTTTGTTCCAAATCACTGAGGTTTTCACAGCTACCAGAGCTATTAGGAGGGTACCCTCTCTACAGCCCCCACAAGCTCTGGCTCACTGGCCACACACCCCAGGACCACCACTCAAGACCATGATCCAGATCCAAGCAGGTTAAAGCAAGAGCGATTACCCTCTGAATGGTCATATGGGCCCCTGTGATTTGCAGGCCAGGAGCTCCTGAGGCAGCCACGCAGCAGCAGCTGCACATCCTCTACACCCCTGCTGCTTCTTGCCTGGGGGTCAGGGGCCAGACCATGATTTTCCAATCCCCCTGTTCCAACAGAGTTCCACACTGACCGCTACTTTGTCTTTGGTATTTATGGATTGAGCAGTCTGGAAACCACCACAGCTGCTGGTGCTTCACTCTCCTGAAATCTGCTCCCACCACTGGTCAGGGCTACCCTGGAGCCAAAACCGTGAGGCTCATGGGAGACTGTGCTCAGCTCCCTGCTTGGTGCTATAGACCCTTCCTGTTAGCCTGCCAGCTGCCTTCAGCTGGAGATTTGTTTCTCTCTGTCTCTTTGTGGTTTCTGTAGCTCTAAAGTTTCTTTAGAGTCATTTTTTTCACATGTATTGGAAATGATCGGAGCAGGAATTCATGCCAAGTTTGTGCTTCTACTCTGCCATCTTGGCTCTACTTTGTGAAACTACTTGACCCAGTCAAGGGTCCAGCTCATGGTCTTCTTTGGTCTTCTGATCCCAACGTTCCTACCAGAACAACCAAGCATGAGCTGGATCCCTAGATGAACCCCTGGCTGATTTGCTAACTTTTTGCACCACTAGAAAAACAGCAACAAGCCCCTTCATCTTAAAGACAGGGAAACTGAGGCCTAGATGTGCCAGGGTCAGAAGTCCAATCTCTTGGCTCCCAACCCAAGGTCTGTACTAGAGTAGCATGCTGCCTTGGATTCTTCTTAAGGTAAGAGAACAAATAAGCTACAGACAGGGGCCAAGTATCACAAGCAAACACAGACTGTGCATATGAGATCACATGAAAATTGCTCCCTTTTTCTTCCTTTGTAGACCCTGCTCAGATCTGCCCAATAGCAACTGGAAAATAAACCCCCAAGAGTAAGAGCCTCAGTTGCAAGTAAAAATAAAAGCTACAACAACAACAATAATAATAATAATATTTCTATAGTGCTTTAAGGTTCGCAAAACTCTTTACAAATATTATCTCATTTGGTCATCAAAATAACCCTGGAAGGTAGGTACTATTATAATATATATAGTACAGTATAGCATAGCACAGTATATGTAATTTAGTATATATTATAATTATATAGAATAATATAATATTTTATATATGTGCCATTTTGTAGATGAGGAAACTGAGGCAAGCAAAGGTGCTTTGTCATACCACTAGTAAGTGTATGAGGCTGGAGTTGAACTCAGGCAGATTATAAAAGGAGTAATAAACTATGAGAACACAGGCTCAATTTCTTGCCTTCCACCCCACTGTTCATTTAAATGAAATGCTCCTCTCTTCTCCCTGACTCTTTTCCACTCTGCTCCCAGGGCCTCTCTCTCTCCAGGTCAGGTTTTCTAGAATCACTCTGGTTAGCACTGCAGATCTGGCCCTGGCCCCTGGCAGAAACTTTCTCATCTCTTACCCACCCCCTCCAGTGGACTCTTCCCCTGCAAACGTGGCCAAAGCCCAGAAAAGCTTTATTACGTGCAAGGGCATACCTCCTGCCTCCTTCCCACATCCTGCCCATTGGTCCATGGCTCAAAGGAGATTATTACCAAAGCTACAGAGGATGCCGGTGATGCTCAGAGGCCCGACTCAAAGACTGGGCAGAGCCTGGGGGCCTTAGAGATGCAGGGAAACAACCTGATCCCCACATTTCCTCCCAGCATTCTATGTTCTATAACCTATTGGTGCCACTTGAGCTCTCTCATCTCTCAAATGAGGGGGTCAGAATAGATGATCTCCAAGGCCCCTTCCAGTTCTAAATCCTGAAATCCTCTGAGCCCCATGATAAGCTTTGCCTGCACAATGTCAAAATAACTGAGAAGTTCACTCAATTCAATCTAAGAAAATCATTCAAA
Source organism: Petaurus breviceps papuanus (assembly GCF_028583685.1). Lineage (NCBI taxonomy): Eukaryota > Metazoa > Chordata > Mammalia > Diprotodontia > Petauridae > Petaurus > Petaurus breviceps. The sequence continues at coordinate 1,679,721 of NW_027187338.1, forward strand.
ACCCTCCTTGAGAGAGGCAGGGTAATACAGCCTTATTGTCAGAGACCTGCTTTGGGCTCCTTGACCTGACCCTCTCCAGCTGTGTTATCCTGGCCAAGACACTTATCCCCTGCCAGCCTCAGTTTCACCATCTGCAATGACAGAGTAAAAATCCTTGCAATCTCTGACTCCCAGCGCTGCTGTGATCAAAGTGCTTTGCAAATCATTAATCCTGTGTAGCATGTGTAGACAGCCTGACTGACAAGCTGTTTCCTGTATTTTTTTATGTAATTCAATAATTCATTGGAGGCTTAGGCATCACACAGATAACCTCAGGCTAAATCCCTCAGGAGAGATTTTTTTTTCTTGAATGTTTTCTCTGGAACCAAACCTGATAATCTGAGCATTCGAAGCAGAAATATCAGGGGCTAAATTCTTAAATTACAAAAGATTCATTCACTGGATTTATCTTAAATACTCTTCTCCCCTCCACCCTCACCCCCCAGGATAGGAAAGGGAAGATTCCACTTAAGAAAAAAAACATGTATTGACTATTGTGTGTGAAATGACATCACTATAAAGAGCAGGTGGGATGCAGTAGAAACACTATGGGTATTGGCATAAGAAGGCCTGGGTTCCAGGTTGGGCTCTGCTACTGATTATCTGTGTGACTCCTGTTTGTACCTCAGTCTCCTCATCTATAAGATGGGGTGCTGGCACCTTCTATGTCACAGGGATCTTGTGAAGAAAACCCTTCGTAGAGAAAGCCTAGCATAGCTGGCTAGAGTATAAGACTCAGAGTCAAGAAACCCTGGCTTCTAATTTTGTCTCATACACCATGGAGCTGCATGACCCAGGGCAATTCACTTAATCTCCTCAAGCCTCCATTTCCCCATCTGTAAAATGAGGATAATTATAACATCTACCTCACAGGTTTGTTGTGAAACTCATATGCCTGCCTATTGAGAGATCAAAGGCAACTAAGAGGTCCCTGAATCCAGATAACTAGGTGAAGACAGTGGACAGAGTACTGGGCCAGGAGTCAGGAAGACAAGAATTCAAATCCTACCTCAGATGTTTATTAACTATGTGACCTTGGCAAGTCATTTAACCTTAGTCTGCATTGTTTTTCTGTTTTTCCTGCTTTAAAATATACAATATTTTACTTTTCTCCAATTACATGTTAAAACAATTTTTAACATTTTTTGAAAGTTCTGAGTTTCAAATTCTGTCCCTCCCTCCATGAGACAGTAAGCAGATAGAGGTTATACATATGTCTGCCTTGTTTTTCTCTTTTGTAAAATGGAAATAATAACAGCACATACCTCTCAGAGTTGTTATGATGATCAAATGAGGTAATATTTGCAAAGTACCTTTCAAACCATAAAGCACTGTCTACATGCTACTTATTGTTGTATCCAATCCCCTCAGTTTTCAGATTTGGAAACTGAGGCACAGAGATGTTAAGTGATTTGCCCATGGTCACATTACAAGAGCCCTCTCTCCTGTGACAACTAGCTGACAATAAAGAGAACCTACTATTAAATTACATCATTTATAGAAATGAGTTTTTAATCATTTTAATTAATATGTTCATTAATTTTAATTAATTAATTAGTATTATTTTAATTAATATGTCCAAAGTATCACTTCATTCTGCCTTTACAGACCCAACTATAGATACACCAAGTTTATGCCTACCTTGCCCAGGGACCCAGGCTTGAGTTAGGATTTTACAGCCTTTTGGTAACCTCAAATTCAGCCAAATGATAGACTCACCTGCCCGGCCACTGAATTAGACTGGTTACCAGTCTATATTTGCAATGTTCCTCACCATAAGTTGACCCCAAAATATAAGTATTGTTGGTCTTCATAGAATTGTAGAAGCATTGATTTAGAAATAGAAGGAACCACAGAGATTATCCGGTCTGACCCTTATTTGATAAGTAACAAAGAATCAGCTTGGTGCAATGGAAAAAGAGCTGGATTTGGAATCAAAGGACCTGGGTTTAAACCCTATCTCTGCCACTTTCTATGTGACCCTCTCTGGGCCTTGATTTCACCATCTGTAAAATGGGGGAGTTGAACTTGGTAAATTAGAAGGTCGCTTCCAGTTCTAAATCTACGATTCTGTAAGTTAGAAATATTAAATGATATGACCAAGGGTTACACAGATACTAAGTGGAAGAGCCAGAATTTTACTTTAGTTGGGGGGAGGGGGGGAAAGGATGCCCTTGAATTTAAATTTTATTTTAACAGAAAAAAAAGCCCAGACATTATTTCTTCCATGTCAGCTTCTGGCTTTCATCCGATCTCTAACCTCTGTTCTATAAATCCTGGGAAGGCAGAATCCTGTTCATTAAACAGTCTGGCTTTTGAATAGCTCTGTGCTGCAATGGACTCTCCTAATGATGCCTGGTTTGGGGTTCAATCCCTACAAAGGTCAGTTGTCTTCACTCCATTATCTGCCCAGAGACATCACTCCTAGCTCTGTCCTGCAGATACAAGTCCTTGGTTATACAAGGGGCTAGGTAAGAAAGGGGGTTTATAGAAAAATTCATTTATTTGTGTCCCCTTTATTCCTCAAATTTTCTGGATTAATATATTTATCTTTTTGCGACTTTTCACCTATTACTCACAGTTCTTCCCTCTGGGGCCAAACAAAGCAAATCTGAGCTCTCCTCCATGACAATGCATCATAAAAACAGCTCTCAGATGCCCCCAACTCTTCCTTTCTCCAGGTTATGCATCCCTAGTTTCATCAGTCCTCCATCAAATGACATTGCAATTCATGTTGTCTTTTTTTTTAATTCTTTGTTATAATTCAACTATTTTTCAGGTCTCCATTGTCTCCCTCCCACCTCCTCTCCATTCCATTGAGAAAGCAAGGAAAATAAAAATCTCCTATTACATAAATGTATTATAGCCAAGTAAAACAAATTCTCACATTAGTCATGTCCCAGCCATCTGTGTGTCTATATGTATACACACAATAACATATATAACATATACACACACAATGATGTATACTATACACACACACATATAGGACACAGTTAATGTGAAAGTTTGTTCTGTTTGACTATATATTATATATACATATATGCATACATTCAAGTGTGTATATAGGAGCATAGACAGAGAGAGAGGAGAGAGAGAGAAGAGAGAGAGACAGAAAGGAGAGAGAGGGAGAGAGAGACACAGAGAGACAGAGAGAGACATAGATGCCTCAGATCTAAATACCTCTGAGTCTACTAGTTCTCTATCTGGAGTTGGATAGCATGTTTTATAATGAGACCTCTGGAATTATCTTTGACCATTATGCTGATTAACCTAAGTCTTTCAAAGTTGTCCCTATAATATCGTTATTATATAAATCGTTATGGTTTAGTTGCATCAGTTCATATTGAAATCTTCCCAGGTGTCTTGAGAAGCATCCCCTTCATTATTTCTTACAGCACAATAGTATTTCATCTTATTCATATTTTGTAACTTCTTCAGCCATTCCCCAGTTGATGGGCATAACCTCAGTTTCCAAGTCTCTGCCACCACAAAAAGAGTTGCTATACATTTTTGGTACACATGTATCCCTTTTCTCTTTCTTTGATATCTTTGGGTGTCCATACCTATTAGCATTATGACCTGGTCAAAGGTTATGCACAGTTTAATACCTTTTGGGGCATAGTTCCAAATTATTTTCCAGATGACTAAATCAGCTCGCAGTCCCATTGCATTAACATTCCTGTTTTTCCACAGCCCCTCCAGCGTTTTTCATTTTTCTTTTTAATAAGTTTTGCCAATCTGATAAGTGTAAGGTGGTATCTCAGAATTGTTTTGGTTTGCATTATCTAATTATTGTGATATGGAGCATTTTCTTCATGCAGCTATTAATAGCTTTGATTCCTTCCTCTGAAAATTGTCTTTTCATATCATTTGACCATTTATCAACTAGGGAATGATGCTTCATTCCAAATGGCAGAAAGGTGGTAAAGTGGATAGAGTCCAAGAATTGGAAACAGGAAGAATTTGAAATCAAGTCCTGTCTCTGATGCACACTGGCTGTATGACCCCCAAACAAGTCTCAGCCTCAATCTCCTCATATGTAAAATGGAGATTAATAATAGCACCTACCAATGTTGTGAGGCTCAAATTAGTTAATATATGCAAAACGCTTTACAAACCTCAGAACATCATAAAATACTACTATTGTCTTTATTATTAATTCAGTTCAACACACTTATTTGTGTCCTCATGGAACAGTAAATAGAAAGTTGGCCTTGTATCTAGAAAAACTGGTTTTGATACTTAATCAAGGCCAGGTCCCTTAACTGTTCAGTGCCTCCAGATGATGCACTAAGGCTCTTAAGTTGTCAAGCAGGTGCCAATATGCATTGGTAGGAAGAAATGCATGGTAGGCTCCAAAAATGCAAAGGTGGAATCAAAAAAAAAAAACAAACCAACCCCTACCTCCAATGAACTGACATTCTCCAAGAGGATTAGAGAATTTTTATAGCTAAGTGCAACATGATCTGGAGAGGGAAACTATATCAATAACTAGGAAATGATCTCTAGGTTCTTCACTATCATCTCTAGCTTATCAATGAATCAACAAGCAATTACTAAGCACCACCATGTGTCAGTCATTGTGGTGGGCTCTGATGCTATCCACTAGCTCATCACACTGGGGCAAGCAAAACTGAACCCACTAAACCAGATATGATCTAAGCAAGACTACGCTTCCTTACCCTTGATGTTGGGTCTCTTTTAACACAGCCTGAGTTCACACATCCCAACTTGTGTGACTTCTCACCCCACCCCTCACCTCAAATACCAGCCTTGGATTCACTCTCTCTCTCTCTGTGACCTGTTACTCACCTTCCTCCCAGCCAATCTCTAGCCTGCCAAATTAATGTGAATTTACAAGGAAACTCATTTATACTGAACCTATATGATGGTTCCTAGCCCTGGCCAAGACAGGCTATATGGACCACTGGGGAGGGTCTGGGGAGGGTCCAGGCATCTCTGAATCAGCAGCAGGAGGGTCCTGGCAGCCACCTCCCTGTGAGAAGGGAGGAAGCAAAGAGGGAAGTTCTAGCTGATGCCTATAGATGTCTAGGGCTCTGCAGTGAAAGAATGGGACTGAATACCATCCATTTGCTGCCTGGCGGAACGCCTTGTGGGCTGAATTATAAAAGACATTTTAATTACTACCTAATAATTAGGAATTCATAACTTCCAAATGATTGAACAATTACTGCGAATCTGTGAAACCCCAGGGCCATTAAAGAGACGGCCATAAAGACGTGACAAACCGATTATTAGCCTGGTCCAACAAGATCTCTTCTGACGTCAAAGGTACAATTTTTCTCTGCCCCCTCCCTTCTCTTCTTTCAGACTTTAGGCTTGACACATCAGTGTGGTGACTCCAGTGTAGTTCTGAGACCTATGCTCCAGGGATCACCCAGGTCTCAAGGATCCTGTCAGAAAATGGAGAAGAGACAGGCCCACCATGTTTTGGAAAGATTTGATTCCCAGAGGATCTCATCCTCAGTGTAGAAGGTGCTGGCTATCCTTCAGCTGAATCTGCTGTACTTGAAAATAGCCATATTGTAGTTTGGAAATTCAGATACCAAAACCTCCATCCTTCTCTTCTATCAAGTCAAACTCATTTTTCCTTCCTAATAATGTTTTAAATAACCTAATGGTCAGGACAAAATGGCCTTTAATCTAGGTATAGATTAAGCAGTCACATAAGTTCATATATAAGACCTTAGAGCTAATTATGTACTTACCTCCAGAGGAAAAAAGGAAGGGATCTATGGAGATCAACTAATCCAGTATTTCTCAAAATGTGGTCCACACTGAGGAGATGGAAAGCTCCAAGACTCTTTGGGGTTGGTGGGGGGAGGGTCCATAAGGTTAAAATTATTTTCTAATAATACCAAAATATTTTCATTCAAATGTGGTAAATATTGATAGATATAAGCCACATAAACTAAAACTGGTTGGGGGATTCTCAATAGCTTAAAAGAATGTAAAGGGGTTCTACAACCAACAAGTCTGAGAATCACTGGACTAATCCATTCCACTGAGTCAAGAAAAACTAAAATTTTACCCACTCCAGGCAAAGGGCTAATTAACCAGGCTGCTCACTGTATTTCTGTCTCTGTCTTTCTCTCCATATGTCAGTCTCTGTCTGTGTGTGTGTCTCTGTCTCTGTCCTTCATTCCCTTCCCTCTCCTTCCTCTCTCTCTCTCTCTCTCTCTCTCTCTCTCTCTCTCTCTCTCTCTC
>NW_027187338.1:1686000-1716615 GCF_028583685.1 Petaurus breviceps papuanus
TCTCTCTCTCTCTCTCTCTCTCTCTCTCTCTCTCTCTCTCTCTCTCTGTCTCTCTCTCTGTCTCTCTCTCTCTTTCTCTGTCTCTCTCTCTGTCTCTCTGTCTGTTTCTCTCTCTGTCTCTCTCTCTCCCTCTCTGTCTCTCTCTCTTTCTCTCCATTCCTCTTTCTCTCTGATTCTCCTCTCTCTCTTTCCCTCCTTCCCCTTCCTTTTCCCTTTCTATCCTCCTCTCTCCCTCTCTTCCTCTCTCATCTTTTTTTCACTTTCTGTCTATCTGTCAGAGAGAGACAGAGAGAGACAGAGAGAGAGAGAGAGAGACAGAGAGACAGAGAGACAGAGAGAGACTTATGCTCATGGGTCCTTTAATGATTGCAAGCTTTCTTCTTTGCTAGTTCAAATTTTCCAGAGAAATCTTGGATCCAAAGAGAGCCCCATCAGTGTGCTTGATGCCTATGGGCTCCTAGCCATATGCTTAGTACAAAAACCCTGCCTAAGTGTCCGATTCAAGCATAAATAAAAAATAACCTTTCCCCCCCCTCAACTCAGCAAGGGTCCCCAAATGCAATTTCACTGCAGGATGAACTGAAATCTTCCAGAGAACTCAGCAAGATAACCTATCAGAGTGTTCAGAAAATCACCTGGGAAAGAACATGATGAATAGGATGGGGTGGGCTTGGGTGGGGATGGGGGAGGAGGGGAGCACATCTAGACAGTGGCTCATATGAAAAAGCTCAGCATGAATCAGCAGTGACTTGGCAGGCAAAAGAGCTGATAGGATCTTAGCCGGCATTAACAGAACAGTGTTCAGAGCAAGGGAGGTGAGAGCCCACTGTACCCTGCCCTGATCAGGCCCCATATGGAGTATTGGATTCAGTTCTGAGGCCACATTTTAGGAGTCATGGAAGAGCTGAAGCACATCAGAGGAGAGTGACTATGATGGAGAGTTGGAAACTAGCCCATATGAGGACTAACTAAAAGATCTGGGAATATTAAATCTAGAGAAGGGAAAACTAGGGAGAGGAGAAGGGAAAGAGATATTGCATCTGCAACCTCCAAGTATTTGAAGGTATTGACATGTGGAAGTGGAATCAGGCACATTCTCCTGGGTGTAGTAGGTAGAGAGCCATGCTTGGAGTCATGATAAACCTCATATATACTGGATGTGAGACCCTGGGCAAGCCATTTAACTCTTGGTGCTCTAAGCAACTCTCATCTATAAAGAGCAGAAAAAAATATTGACCTGAATTGGTAGAGGGAGTTTCCCCATCTGGAAATTCCCTACAGCAATGAAGGCACAAGTGCAGTCCCTAGTTTGCTTGGTTCCAGAAGGCAGAGGTAGAACCAATGGGTGGAAGCTGGGATGGAGGGAGAGTTGGGCTGGATGAAAGAAATAACTTTCTAACAGTTAGGGTTGTCCAACAATGGAATGTGCTTCCTCATTGAGCAGTGAAATCCCCATCAGTGGAGGTGTCCAAGTGAAGGATGGAATGGTTTGTGGTTAAGAATGTTGTAGTTTGGGTTGAACTTGGTGCCAGCCTCTGAGCTCACTTCCCACTCTGAGATTCTGTGACTTCAGGTTTGATTTGTTGCTGAGTGAACTGGGTTTGAGTCAGCTCTTCAACAGCCCTTTCCTAGGACTGGAGCTGTCCAGCCCAGCACCTCTCTCTTGTTCCTGAAGATAACTCTCCTTCCAGACAATGCTTAATGAAGATGATAGTTTTCCAGTTGGGCTTCGTGCTGTATACAGGGAAAAGTTCCTTTCCCAGAAATGCAGGTCATGAAGTCAGGGGTACCAATGACCTGGGCCCTGCTGCTATTCCCTCTTTAAAAAGTCAAACAGGATCAGTCACTCCCATACAACTCCATGGAGGCAATACTTTAGGGAAATCTTCCTCTTTATCCATATACCAGACCACATGGTGCAGAGTTCCCATAAACACACTGGAACAGATGAGTTCTGTCTTAATCAACCAACATCTTAATTAAGCAACTAACAAGCATTTATAGAGCACCTGCTTATGGATGAAACACTGAGTTCGACTAAGCAGTGGGAGAGAAAGAGACATGTCAGACATAATTCCTTCCCTCAGGGAGCTCATAGTCTCACTGGAGAGACACGATACAGAAATAGCTTGAGACAGTCTCTGACGAGGGCCAAGTGAGTGACCCAGGCAGTCATGGCTACAGGAGCAAGTGAGCAGAGCATTTACACAGGTAAGTGTAATACAAGAAGATCTCAGGAGAAAGACAGAGAGAGAGACAGAGACACAGAGAGAGACAAAGAGACAGAGAGAGACAGAAAGAGAGAGAGACTAAACACAGAACACAGGTGGAGGAATCAGGGAAGGCTTCAGAAAGGAGGAGGCACCTGAATTGAGCCTCCAAATGAAGTTATGGATTCTGGGAGATTGTGAGAAGGAAACAATGCATTCCAGGCATGGAAAACAACAAGGCAAATGGAAAGAGACAGAGATGGAATACATTATCAAGGTCGGAGAGTGGCTGACAGTGTCGTTTGGATGGAATTTAGATTTTGTGAAGTAGAGTAATCTGAAATTAGGTGGGTAATATAGACTGAAGCCAAACTGTTAGAGGACTTTCAATGCCAGCCCCAGAAGCCTGTATTTTTTAATCCTTTTAAAAATGGTTTAATCCTTTTTTAATTTTTTTAATCCTTTTTTAATTTTTTTAAGGATTTTGAACCTGTATGAGAGGTAACAACAGTGGCTCCGTGACTAGGGAGAAAGCTTTGGAACGAGAGTGAATTGGGTTCGAGTCAGCTCTTCTGTTCACTAAGTGACCCTGATCAGTCTCTTAACCTCTAAGGACTCTAGGCAATTCTCTAAGCTGATATATAGCAGAGAAGGTGCCGACCTATATTAATAAAAGGATTTTCCTCATTCAAGTTCCCTATACCAATGAAATTATGAATACAGTCCCTATTCTGATGGATATTTTATCCTAATCTTCCTGAAAAAAGGGTCACAGAATCAGAGGTAACCTAGCACAACTCATACTTGAGCAAACATCTCCCTATATCATCCATCTTTTCTTTGGAGACCTCTAGAGACGGGAGGTAGCAGGTTCCATTGTTGGACTGTCTAATTGTTAAGCTCTTCCTCTTGAGTCCTAGATTTAGAGCTGAAAGTTACCTGAGGTTATCAAACTATTCAACCTTCTCATTTTATAGAAAGGAAACTGAGGCTGAGGAGGCTAAGCAATTTTCACTGAGTTCATATAAATAGAAAATGTCAGAGTAGGATTTTTATATTCCCTTTGAATATAAACTACTTGAGAGAAGGGACTATTTCATTTTTTGTACTTCTGCGGTGCCTGACACATAGAGGTGCTTAAGAAATGCTGTCTCTCTTCTCTTTCCCCCTGGAAATGTCTCATCCTGAGGCCCACATTCCTAATTGGTGGGTCCCTAGTGGAGACCACCATTTCAAGAAGGACCCCAGACATGCTCATTTCCCTCCTCACTCCCTGGACTTTCCCATTTTCTCACCTTACCCCTGGGCCCACCATCCTCATACTCCATCCCTTCCCTTTTCACTTCTCCTTTATGTATTGTCTTCTCTATTAGAACATAAGCTCCTTGAGGGTAGGTGCTGTCTTTTCTGCTCACATGTGTATCACCTGTACTTGGCACAATGCCTGGTATATAAATAAGTATTTAATAAATGCTTTCCCTCTCTAAATGATTGACAGAGTCAAGGTCATCTGACTGCTGAATCAGTACTTTATCTACTGTATTTCATTATACTATGTATATCCAACCAAAATCTTCCTCCCTGTAACTCCCAGGTTGGTCCTAAATCTGGCCCTGGAGCCAAGGAATCACCTCTAATCCCTCTGGCCCCAAGTATGCAAATTAAATATTTGAATACAGCAACTGTTCCATCCCTCAGTCTCCTCTTCCCTAGGCTACCATCCTCATTTCCTTCAACCACTCATCCAATGGCATGGGTCCAAGTCTTCATATTAGTCTGGATGCTTCCTTCCAACCAGGAGTTTCACCTTGTCAGTGCCCTAGCTCCATTTTGAGCTAAGCCCCCATTCCACCTCTGCTCCCTCTGAAGCCAAAGGCCAAGATCTGGGAAGACAGATTGGCCAGTCAACCCACCAGGAAAATCAATCATCCAAACACATGGGTGGGTAGCTGCATATATCCCTAAAGAGCAGGCTCTCCATCACCATTAAAGACCCTTCCTTTGTTCTGCCCCAGCCCCAAGATGCCAGTTTATCATAGGATCATAGATTTGGCATTAAAAAGGACCTTAGAAGTCAGCAGATGCAATCCCTTCATTAGAAGATGAAGAAATTGAGTCCCTGATACTAGTGAATTACAAAGAGTCCCATAACTTACAAGTATCTGAGGTGACATCTAAACCCAGCTCTTCCTGACTCCGAGTCTAACATGACCTTTCCAACACTTAGAACAGTGTCTGGCACATAGTAGGCACTTAATACATTTTATGAACTCTCTACTGCTCCATTGGCCCAGGGTTTCCAGGTAAGAAGGAGAGCTCTTGGGGAGCCCTGTACAGCATGATCATAAGGCCTGGACAGGGGCCTGTGGGGAAGGCAGCTCCGTACTCTATCAGCCGCCCTCCTGGTGAGTGTTTTTACATTATGCTTTCCTAAGGCTACACTGCCTGGGATGTTATTGCTTCCAACTCCAGAGGGGCCACACCCGCTGCCACAGCCTGTTATTCCTTCAAATATAAATGTAAGCACTTGCAATGAGAAAATGAATGCTAAAGAGACTCAGCCGTTAATGGGGATTTTAAATAAGATCCAATAATTCTCCTCCTGCCTCCTGCCTCCACCCCCAAGCTCCCCCTCCCCTGACATTCACCCTGTGGCTCCTCTCTGAAGCCACTTCTGGGGAACTGAAGGGCTCCAAGGAGGAAGGAAAGAGGAATGGTAAGTTGGGGAGAAGTCATAAGAGCTGGAGGGGTTGTTTTATTATTTTTTTTTCCTCCCACTTACGGAAAACCTTCTCAGGCTGTACCAAGCACACAGAGCAAAATAAAATCAAGCTCACCAGGTTTTTGAATATTAAGTCCCTGAGCACTTTCTGTGTGTGTGTAGACATTACCAGCTAATTTCCCATTTTCCTGAGCTTAGTATGGGATTAGCCCCTCAATCAAACCCACTCAAGGCAGACGCCACCAGAGCTGGGGAACAGCAGTTGCCCAGTGACAATGCAAGGTGCAGGCCTGTTCTCCCTTCTCCTCCCTCTAGGGAGGGGCAGGAGAAGGGAGGCCATCCCTGCCTCAGAGCACCAGCATGCCCATTTCCTACTACTGGGAGGGATGTTGGTCCAGAACTAGAAGCTGAGTTCCATCTGGGAGCAGTACCGTGGAAAGAGAACTGGACTTGAAAGCTGAGGACCTAGACTTGATTTCCAGTGAGTGATTGGGATGCTAGTCTTTCTATTTGCTTGTAGTTCGATCTCCAGTTGGCACTTAGAAAAGTGCCCGGCACATATTGTTATTCAGTCATGTCTGGCTCTCTGTGACCCCATGTACCATAGCACACCAATACTGTCCATGGAGTTTTCTGGGCAAGGATACAGGACTCTATTCAACTAGCAGGCTTCAGTAAATTCTGGTCAGATGGATGAAGGAATTAATGAATAATAAAGGTCTTTTTATTTCTTTAGATAACATAAAATGGTACACAAATATATATATATATATACATATATATACATATATATATATATATTTAATATACATTTCACAGTTCCTGATATATATAGTAGTATCCTTGCCATTTCCTTTTCCAATAGATTGCAGCATAGATTAAGTAACTTGCCTAGGATCACATAACTAGTAAGTGTCTGAGGCCAGATTTGAACTCAGGGATTCCTGACCCCAGGCTCAGCACTCTAGCTGCTTGGCACACGGCAAGCCCTGGCTTGTTGCTCACCTACCTGGCCAGTTATCTCCAATTCACTTACCATGTTTAGGCCACAGAATCCTCAATGGCCTCACCCCTCCAATCCTCCTCCCTCCCCTTGTGATTTATGCTGTCCCTTATCCAGTTGAAAACCCATTCCCTGGATGGCTGGGTGGTGCAGTGAATAGAGCACCGGCCCTGGAGTCAGGAGGACCTACCTGAGTTCAAATCCGGCTTCAGACACTTAACACAAAAACTAGCCGTGTGACCTTGGGCAAGTCACTTAACCCCAATTGCCCTCCAAAAAGCAAAAAACAAAACAACAACAACAAAAAACATTCCCCTTGCAAATTCCTGAGTATGGCTGGACTGGAAGTAGATTCTACCCCCTAGCTCTGCCGCTAACTTCGGCAAATCATTGCCTTCCTCTGAGTGTCATTTCCACCCTCTAGTAAATGAGAGTGTTAGATTAGATCATTCATTCAGCAAACATTCATTAAACAACTGTTGGGTAGGAAGGCAGCCTGGTATAGTAGACAGAAAACATATCCAGAGTCAGGAAAACTATGGGTTCAACACTGGTCTGTGACACATCCTGAGTGTGACCCCCGGGTGAGTGGACTTCTTAACACCCCAGTCAGCTCTCAAAGACAGGCTTCTTAATCTTTTTGTGTGTCGTGGACCCCATAGGCATTCTGGTGAAGGCTATGGAGCCCTTCTCAAAATAATGGTTTGTTGCCTACATTCATAATTGAAGGCAATACTAAATTTCAGTTAGAGATCAGTGAAAGTAAAAAAGGAATATTTTCCCATCCAAGTTCACACACCCCTTGGGTTTCCATGTGCCCTAAGAATATAAGCTGCAGAATAGTAAATCTGAATTGCTAGTGGGAATTTCCTCACTAGCAGTCGCATATTCCAATTAATTCATAACTTCCCAAAAAGAGTGGATACCATGCTAATGAAACAGCCCCTGCCCTCCAGGTCTTATAGTCTATTGGATGGAAATAACAAGTCTAAGTCCCCCAGCTCCAAATCTGGTGGCTCTTCATGGTGCATTCTCCATGTTACCATCTTTCTCATTATTTTCAGTGTTTTTCACAAGCCCCAGCTTATCTTGCTTTTTAGACCTCTTGACACAACTGATAACAGGTTCGTGGAATGCTTATTGGATCCATCCAGTCTACAAGGTCCTAATGGAAATCTTTTATCCTTGTACTTTTCAAATCTGAACTCATCAGAGAATTCTCCAGGCAGTGGCAATGGCTTCTAGAACAAATCCTCATTTTCTTCCTCTGCGGGACCATTTGTGATTCATCAGAATTTCATTTCTAAGAGCTCCACTCACCATGACTCTTGAGTCACCATCCTCTGGTTCAGGGCCATTGGAAGGAGCAGCCTATTCTAGTGGGAAGGATGTTGAACTTGGAGTCCAGAAACCTGGGTTTGAAAGCCTGCTCAAATACTTGCTAGTCACAAAACATGTGACAAATCAGTTGATCTCTTGGAGCCTCAGGGGTCCTCATCTAGAAAATGGGATACACCATTGCAGCCCACCTCACTGGTCTGCTATGAAAGATGCCCTTGATTTCTTTCTTTTTCTTTTGGAGAGGAGAAGGCAAGGTAGTTGGGGTTAAATGACTTGCCCAGGGTTACACAGCTAGTAAGTAACAAGTGTCTGAGGTCCGACTTGAACTCAGGTCCTTCTGACTCCAGGGCCAGTGCTCTATTCACTGCGCCGCCTAGCTGCCCCCTCAATTTCTACAGTGAACTGTTACTCATACTACCTCCAGCCTTCCCTGTCTTCCCTCTTACAATCAACTCAGACCAGCTGGATTAGCAAGGAGGTTATTTATTCTCTTAATAAGTCGGGAGAGCCTCGGGCACCTCCAGATGGGATTGGGTCTTGCCTCTCTTTTCCTCTTTCTTCACATTATATTTTACCCTGGCAAGAGTAATTCATCTTGGCTGGAAAATTGATTTTAAATCACCCTGCTTGCCACTGACAGCTCCCCATCCGTCCCTCAGCCCTGCATGGCCCTCCCTTGCTAGGGGCTTCTGTCCTGTACCCACTACCATCCTATGTTCTGCTCACTTCCAGGGTGGGAATTTTGTCTTGTCCCCAGTCTGTTTATTGATTCACTTTCTGATGAGCTCCATCTGCAGTCCCAGAATGATCCTGGAGTGATCTTGTCCTGGGAGATGAAAGATGGCTCAAGGAAATCTCAGTGTTTCATTCTGGGCACTCGCCTGGCTGGAGGGAGCTGGCACTGAGCAAGAGGAGGGCAGCCAGATGTTCCCTGCCTCCCTGGAGACAAGTAAGAGAGGGCAGAGGCTTTCTTTAGAGGCAGTGAGGCCACTGGAGAACTGCTTAAGGCTAAGTCATCAGTCTAGTTCTACTGCATGGAGAATAAGATTTTGCCCTGATTGGATGGGGAGAAGGGGAGGATTAATTTATCTGGACCACTTACCAAATACTTAACACACTCTTACTTATGCTACAGTTATTCTTATCTCTGTGACTGATCCCCACTACTAGATGATGGGCTCCCCAGAAGGCAGGGATGAGGCCTTATTATCTCTGTTTCCCCCATGGTGCAATTCAGCACAGGACTCTCTTCAACCAGTAGGCTTTGGTAAATTGTGGTTAGATGGATGAAAGAATTAATGAATAATAAAGGTCTGTATTTCTTTAAATAACATAAAATGGTACACAAATATATATGTTAATATATATTTCACAGTTCCTGATATATAGTAGGGACTTGATAAATGCTAGTTGATTGATTTATCAATTGCTTTCACACAATCACAGATTCTCAGAATTGAAAGGGACCTCAGAGGCCATCAGTCAGTCAACCAGTATTTATTAAGATCCTGCTATGTGCCAGAAAATGCATTCAGTGTTGGAGATATAAAGAAAGGCCAAAGACAGTCCTTATTCTCAATCAGCATACAGTCTGATGAGTCCAACTTGTACCTGAACAAGAGTGCCTTCTGCAGTACATCTAACTGATGGTTGTCCAGCCTTGGCTGGAGGTCCTCCAGTGAGAGGGAACCCACATTCTCTGGAGGTAGCCCATTGTACTTTGGGATCATTTTAATTGTTACCAAGTTTGTGTCCTTGTGTCAAAACTAAATGTACTACCCATTGATGCTATTTCTACCCTTTGGAATAAAACAGAACAAATCCAACCCTTCTTTCCCATGACAACCCTTAGAATCCAGCTACCATGCCCCAATTCTGAGTCTTCTCTTTTCCATGTTTAGTATTTCCAGTTTCTTCAACAGATCCTCACATGGCATGGACTCAAGGCCCTAACCCATCCTGGTTCACTTCCAATTTGCTGATATCCTAACTAAACCATAGCCTCCAGAACTGAACACAATACAACTTATCCTGTCTGTATCTTGTATGTACATAGTTGTTTGAATGCTGTTTTCCCCCATTAGGATGGGAGTTCCTTGAGGGAACAAGTTGTTTTTTGCCTTTCTTTATAACTCCTCACTTATCACAGTGCCTGGCACATACTAAATGCTTAGTAAATTCTCAGTAACTTGAGATGTGGTCAGTCAAAGCACAAAGGGACTATCATCTTCATATTCCTGCAAAGTATGCCTCTCTTTATGCCACCTAAGACAGCATTAGGTGGGTTTCTTTATTGCCATAGAGGAGATAACCTTTGATAGGCAGGACCTATGGTTTTCAGAGGTGAAGTGAGCCAGAGGTCAGAGAAAAGCCAAGAAGTTTCCATTCGAAATAATCAAGAACAGGCCAGAACCAGGTTTATCTAATGTTTATAGAGCAGACATGGTCTAGAGACCTTGATAGGCAAAGGATATAGAATCCAAGTAGTCCAATAGGATCCATCAAGAGCACAAGAGTGCTTCTGATGCCAGGTCAGAGGTTTTCCAGTCTGTCCAGGAAGTAGTCTCTGCATGGGTGACCTGTGGAAGTGACTTCAGCTGGACATAATATAGATATGGGCATTACAATCACCGATGAATCTTGACAGTGGCTAAGAGGCATAGCTCTAAATGTTAGCATATCAAGGTAGGCAGGACAGATGGGCTACGGCTGTGGGAAGAAAGCATCAGTCTTCTCCCTTGATGATGAGACCAACAACCATCCCATAGCAAGAAAAATCAGACTTTTCACTTTGGGTGTTTAACTGTCCCTAATTATACTCTTTGTGTGTAATGTAAAAGTCATTGAAAGAAGGAGAAAGGAGAGAAAGGGAGAAGGGAAGTCCTCATCAGAGCAAGGCAATGCAGCTGCCAGGGTCCAGGGTCCCAGTATCTGTTCATGTGTTCCTGCAGTACTATGTATTCACCAATGGTGGTGGTCATGTGGTCCTGTGGTATTGGGTTTTTGTGGCAGAGGAGGGGGAAGGAAAGAATAAAGGATGACCCCATATTCCCAAGCTGCTTACAGTCTTAGGCAACAGCACACCAATGGATTTTAACTATAACTAAATTTAAGCCACAAGTCAGGGACCTGACATCATCGCCAGGATTGTCTGAGTTCTTCCCTCTCAATTAGGACAACTAGGGGTCAGGTCCCATGGGATACTGACTCTATAGCTCTACATCAGCATCCCAATGGAGGCTCCCTTCCCAGAAGGCCCTGATCTTGCTCAGGACTCCAGGCATCTTCAGCCATCTATGTCATGGGAGAAAATCATGAAGTACTTCTTAGTCCTGCTGCAGAAATCAAAAAAGGTAAATGGACAGGAAAGCTGGAGCCAACCTCTCTGTCCTCCAGATACCATCAATCAAGCCTGAACTACTCACTCACCATTAGTCATCTTGGCCCTGGGAACTTCGCCTGGGAGCAAATTGGGAGGTGCTGAAGCATAAAAGTGAAAATGCTGTATATATGAGGGAGTGGAGATGGAGGGGTAGGGGGGATTACTCCCTGGGAATGAGTCACCTCAATCTCTTCAGCCCCTCTGGCAGGGAGAGAAGCAGGAGCTGAATGACAGCTGTTGGTTGGTCAACAATGGACTTCCTAACTTGGAGAAGGAGACAGGGCAGCTTCAGAGTGACCTGGCTTCACACAGCAGCAGCTTTGGGAGACCGCGCAAAGGCTCTGGGAGGGCTGGGCTACAAGCACCATTAGAACCACCTGAGGCATCCTCAAACTCAGCTCTCTGTGCCCTCCTCCCCCCACACATACCCCAACACCACCTTTAAAAGAACCTCCCCAACACCCAAGCTCAAGGGCTTCGTGTCCTCTCCCTCCATCCTCTAAACAAAGCTGACTCAGGAAAGGCTTCTATAAACTCATCCACACTAAGGTTTAAATGAGACAACACGCACTGTGCCTCTTGGGGCAAATGAATTTTAGCAAGGATCATACACAGGTCCAGAACTGAAAGTGATGTTAGAAGCCATTCAGTTACCCAAGCCCCTCATTTTACAGATGAGGAAACTGAGGCATAGAAATTTTAGATGACTTGGCAAGGTCAGGAAGCAAACATAACAGGAAATTTATAGCAAAGTCAGGATTCAAACTCAGGTCCTGTGATTTTAGATGCAGGATTATTTCCTCTAAACCATATTACCTTCCAGTGGTTTGGAAGTCCAGGCTACTTGACTTCAGCTAAAGAAATGAAGCATTCATGGTAGAACATATTGAATCATTAAGTCAAATAGGTGAGGGGATCCCACAGCATGTAGAAAGAAACTTACTTTGTCTAGTCAGAAGACATTATGCTCTGTCAGTCTGGGTTAGTGCCCCTAGACTTTATCAGTAGTGTCCTTGACCCCTGTATTCTTCTCTCTGATGGTTGAAAAGGATTGAATTGTAATGGATTAACACAATGAACTCATCCCTGATGATGTTACCCCTCCCAGGAGACACTATTATTCAAGGCCTGGTCAAAATGCCGCCTCTTCTAGGAAGTCTCCCATGATCTCATCATATGAAAGGGATCTCTCCCTCCTCTGGTCTTTTTTTAGGCAGCTATCATCTAATTTACATTTATTTTATTTATATTCATATTTTTCTGTGTGCTTCTCTTATCCAGAAATATCAGATTCTATCCCAAGAACCAATCTGGATTCTGATAGGCTAGCGTTATCTTATTTTGCTCAATCTATGCCTCCATAGCTCTTCCTGGCCATCTTCTAACACCTGAATACCTTCCTCCTTCGTGTGTTTTTCCTCCATTAGAATGCACATCCAATCATGTCAGCTCCTTACTCAATAAACTCCAGCAGTTACCTAGTGCCTCCAGGATCAAATGCAAAATACTTTGTTTGACATTTAAAACCCTTCATAACCTAGTCCCCTCCTACCTTTCCAGGCTTCTTAAACATTATTCCTCAACATGTATTCTTTGATTTGGTAACACTGGCCTCCTGGCTGTTTCATAATCAGGATACACCATCTCCTGACACCGAGCATTTTCTCTGGCTGTCCCCCATGCCTGGAATACTCTCCGTCCTCTCCTCTGATGACTGGCCTCCCTGGCTTCCTTTAAGTCCCTACTAAAATCCCATCTTTTACTGGAAGACTTCCTAACTTTTTTTTATACTCAGTTTTGCTGGGTAGGTGATTCTTGGTTTTAATCCCAGCTCCTTTGCCCTCCGGAATATCATATTCCAAGCCCTTCAATCCCTCAGTGTAGAAGCTGCCAGATCCTGGATTATCCTGATTGTGTTTCCACAATATTCAAATTGTTTCTTCCTGGATGCTTGTAATATTCTCTCCTTAATCTGGGAATTCTGGAACCTGGCTATAATATTCCTAGGAGTTTTCTTTTGGGGATCTTTTTCAGGAGGTGATCAGTGGATTCTTTCAACCTCTATTTTGCCCTTTGGTTCTAAAACATCAGGGCAGTTTTCTTTGAGAACTTCCCGGAGGATGATTTCTAGGTTCTTACTTTGACCATGGCTTTCAGGTAATCTAATAATTTTTAAATTATCTCTCCTGGATCTATTTTCCAGGTCAGTGGTTTTTCCCATGAGATATTTCACATTGCCTTCTATTGTTTCATTTGTTTGGGTCTGTTTAATAGCATCTTGATTTCTCATAAAGTCATTAACTTCCATTTGCTCCAATCTAATTCTGAAACGATTCTCCTCAGTGAGCTTTTGAGATTCTTTTTCCATCTGGAAAATTCGGCTTTTTAAGGCATTCTTCTCCTCATTGGCTTTTTGAGCCTCTTTTGACACTTGAGTTAGTCTATTTTTTAAGGTATTATTTTCCTCAGTCAGGCTGTTGACTCTCATTTCATAATTTTCTTTCATTGTTCTCATTTCTCTTCCCAACTTTTCCTCCATTTCTCTTATCTGCTTCTTAAGGTCGTCTACCACATGTAACCAGCTCGTAGTTTCCTTTGAAGCTTTTGGTGCAGGAGTTCTGACTTCACTGTTTTCCTCCTGTTCCATGCTTTGCTCCTTTTTGTCCCCAAAATAGGAGTCTAATGTTGGAATCTTCTGTCTGCTTTGTTTCCTTTGCCTGGTCATGTCTCCCCTCAGTCACTTGACCTCTGGGCTTTTTGCCACAGTAGGACTCTGCCACCAGACAGGGGAGCTTTCGTCCCAAACGCTGGGGTTTTCTCAGCTGCTGGAGATGTGCCCCCTCTGAGGCTTCCACATGCTCTGGCAAGCTGGACACATGCCCCAGGACCTCCACCCTAGACTGCAATCCAGATCCAAGCAGGTTAAAGCAAGAGCGATTACCCCTCAGACTGGTCGCTTGGTCCCCCTACACTCTGCAGGCCAGGAGCTGAAGCTGCCACGTGGCACTGGCTGGCTGTGCTGGAGTCCCAGGGCTTTTGCCCTGGGGCAAAAGCCGACGTACTGCCACTTACTGGATCCCAAAGTCCAGACTGCACTGACCTCTCACTTTGTCCTTCACATCTATGTGTTGATAATTCCAGAAATGGCCACAGCTGCTGCTGATCTGGAGTCCCTCTGGCCAGCGGCTGCACAGGTGTTAAAACCTCCGGGCTCATGGGGGCCTGGGCTTGGCTCCCAGAGCGCTGTGCTGGCCGATTCCTGCTGGCCTGCCGGGCTGTCCTCAGTTGGAGGTTCGCTTCTCTGTGTCATTTTGTGGGTTCTGCAGCTCTAAAGTTTGTTCAGAGTCCCCTTTTTACATTGATTGGGCCCCAACTTCTCTTAATTCCAGTGTTTTTCCTCTTTTAATTATTTCCCGTTTATCCTTTATACAACTTGCTTTGTATATATTTGTTTATTTCTTGTCTCTCCTAGTTGACTATAAACTCCATGAGGGCAAGGACTGTCTTTTGCCTCTTTCTGTCTCCCCAGTGCTTAGCACAGTGCTTGGAATACAGTAGGTGCTTAATAAATGTTTATTCACCAATCTATTAGTTATTTTTATATCCCCAGACATAGCAATGTACCTGGCACTTTAAAAATGTTCTAAATAAAAGCCTCTAGCTATCCAGCTATATCTTTAATATAGGTATACACACAGGAGAAAGTGTGATTCAGAGTCCTGACTTTGCTACTTGCTAACTGTGTGACTTTGGCAAGTCACCTAACCTCTCCATATCTCAGTTTCCTCATTTGTTAAATGAGGGCCTTGGACTAGACACCTCTAAGATCCTTTCAGCTCCAAAACTATGATCTTAGCTAAAATTCAGTTGCCCCAGGAAGGGTAACACATGTTGCCTATTCAATCATCAGATATTTTTATTGTTGCTATTGTTTAGGCATGTCAGTTGTATCCTGACTCTTCATAACCCCATCTGGGGTTTTCCTGGCAGAGATACTAGAGAAGTTACCCTTTCCTTCTCTAGTTCATTTTATAGGTGAGGAAACTGAGGCAAACAAGGTTAAGTGACTTGCCCAGGGTCACACAACTAATAAGTGCCTGAGGTCAGATTTGAACTCAGGAAGATGAGTGCTCCTGACTCCAGGCCTGGCCCTCTATCCACTGTACCACTTAGTTCCCCACAGATATGCATGTAGATATAGATATATAGGTACTATCCCCCTGATTATATTTCAAACCCCAAAGGTTTGGAAAAAAAAACAAAGGTTTAGTTACTGCGGTTTATGTCTGTTTTTATCCTTCCCAATGCTCAATAATGCATTACATTTAATGAATATTTGCTGAATGATGGGATCCAATTTAAAAAACCACACACTTCTTCGGTCCCTACTATGTGTAAAGTTCATAAAGCCAGAGGCTGAATGAGATATGTAGATAAGATAAAGTCTCTGCCCTTATGAAATTCTCACAGTATAGTAGAGGGATAAGACACACCCAGATGGCCCTGGCTCTATGGACAGCTGGCAGGGGGGAGGGAGGAGGTCAGAGACAGGAAGGCCTGGGTTTTGTATTATTTCATTTATTATTATTTATTTATTATTATTATTATTTCAATAGTCAGAGTGAGTAGTAATTGTATGAGAGTGGTCACCATGGGAACGAAAACAAGGGATGGATGCAAGAGATGCTGAACCAGTAGAATCGATGGGAGCCAATAACTGATTGGACATGAGAGGGGAGGAAAAGTGAAGAATGAATATCATTTAAACATACAGATCCTTAATAAGCTCCTTAAAGAGTGACTAATGGTGGAAATGCAAACACTGTGACAGCCAGAAAGGAGTATCTTTTGAGGCCCAAGGTCTCTATGTTGGCCATTGGGCAGTGGCTGCTAATGAGTTTGCCTGTGCCCTGGATGAGCTGGCTCAGGTCTGAAAAGGGGGCAGCTCAGGCTGCAGTGCTATTTGTGCTATTTCAGAAGATCCTAATCATGACAGGCTAAGCAGGAAAGATAGGCCCACTAGTCCAAGGTAAAAAGCTAAGGGTCCAGGCATCCAGAGACAAGCACTCGGGGATGTCTGAGAAGGGACTCTGAGTCTAGGCAATCAGGCTGAGAGAAAAGAACAAGGAGGATTCAAGTACCATAAACCAAGATAAAAATGAGGGAAGGAGGGAGGAGGAATGTCATCCCAGGCAAGATATAGGGTAGGAAATCAGCAGCGGCCCAAAAAGACTGGCAATCAGTGCCAGTAAGTTCCAGCAGCAGAGGTCAATGACTCCAGCCTGGGACAGTCCAGACAATTAGGCCAAGAACGCAGTGAAGACAGACATAAAGTCAGGGACCTAGCCACAGAAAGGCTGAATCACTTCAGCAAGACTGAGAGGCTGAGACAGGGACTGAGTGAAGTAGGACTCTTTTTTTCCCCTGTCCAAAGGCTGGATTAGGGCTAAGAAAGCCCAACTTCCAGGGCTGGTCCTAGTGCCCAGACTGGGACTGAAACTGAGCTGCTAAGGATAGAAGTAGGCAGCAGGGGAGGGGGGCATATGACATGCTGGATGAGGAGGAGGATTTCAATCATGGCCTCATGGCTCCTTAGGAAAAGATGGGAATGGGGGCCACAGATCAGTCACAGGCCCAGAGTCTAAGCCGTTTGGATAGATCATGCTGCTGCCTTATGCCTCTGGTCAATCACTGGTAAATGGCAGAAGTACTTGTCACTATGGATGAACTGGACCCTTCCAACGTCCACAGAAATATGCTAAGCAAACACTGATGGGCCTGCACTTACGGTATATTAACAGCAAGAAGCAGAGATGCAGAGAACCCAAAATGCATTTCAATTTGACTTGAGGGGGCATGTTTTCAGCACACTTGTCCTCCTCCTTCTGCTTTCCACCGCCTCACATTAGACTCAGTCTGTCTCATCTGCATAAATCCAAATGCTAAGCACCATGGGGTTACAAAGGAAAATGGTCATATGGTGTCTATCCTCAGGAAACTTACAAGTAAAGGCACAAAACATACCTAAAACTTGAAAACAGCCACAGTTTGAGCAGTCAAGGAGTACGAGAAGACAGAATGGAAGCCAAGCTCAACAGTGTGGAGGAAAGTCACCAGCCACCCTGCAGAAGGAAGAGGCATGCCAGAGAAGGCCCTCAGAGCCCCTCTGCTCTCTTGGTCAGAGTGGAGACCATATCACTACCTCCCCTTCCCCCAACCATGACCTCCTAGACTCTAGACCTCAAGGACATGACTGTAAGAAATCAAGAGTTGGGGTTAGACAGATAACACCCTAAAGCCTAGGGACAGGGACTGGACCCCAGTCCTGCGGGGAACTCCCAGAGAAGAAAACTCCTTCTACCAGTGCAAGTTAGCATCTTCTTTGTAGCTTATAATTAGAGCAGGGATTCTGGACCTTCTTTTGTCCTAGACCCTTGGGCAGTCTGTGGAGCCTCTGGAGTCCTTCTTTGAACAATGTTTTTAAATATTTAAAATAAATACATAGGATTATGAAGGAAACCAATTTTACTGAAATCAAACTACGAAAATATTAAAAGTTTCATGATCCTAGACCTCTTACAAGCTAGCCACAGACTCTTTAGAGGCTTATGGGTTTCAGGTTAAGAACCTCTGACTTGGAGAGTTTTCTGGGACACTAAAAGGTTAAGTGATTTGCATAGGGTCACTTAGCTCCTGTGTCAGAGGCAGCATTTGAATTCAGGGCTTCCCAGCTCCAAGGCCAATTCTCTAGACATATTGCCCCTGAATCCTATAAATCAGCAGGCAAATATTGGGTAGTTATTCATTCATAAGACTGAAATGATGAGAGCTTGAGACAGAACGGAGACAACCTGAATCCTGGATAGAGCCTGGAGAGCCTTCATGAAAACTTGGCTTGATATAAGAAATAGCTTCCTAATGACTAGAGTTTCTAAAAGGGGCTGCCTCGAGGGGCTCCCCATCATTAGAGATCTTCATGAAGAGACTGGAAGATCGACCATTTGCCCCATTGTTGGGGAAGCTACATGGTTCAGTGCATAGAATGCTGGGCCTTGAGTCAGGAAGACCTCAGTTCAAATCCAGCCTCAGATGCTTACTAGCTGTGTGACCCTGGGCAAGTCACTTAACCTCTCGCCTCACTTTGTAAAATGGGGGTGACGATAGCATCTACCTACGAGGATTATTGTCAAGACCAAATGAGATCATAAAGCACATAGTAGAAGTTATGTACACATTAGCTATTATTGTTATTAGATATATGTAGCAGAGGGCTTACCTCTGAGATTCCTTCCAATTCTGACATTCTGGGATTCTGTAAAACTTGAGCCTGGAAGCAGCCTTTTTTAAAGGTCATCTCATCAATCCCTCTGCCTCTGGACCATATCACATCCCAGATAGTTTGCATCCTTCTCCTTGACTGCCTAGTGTGTATGTAGGGAGTGTGACCCTCTCAAGTTCCTGAAAGGTCAGAGAGCGACACCCCCCCACCAGTCTGTTTTCCTTCTTTCCTTTAAATTAACCCACATGGCAGTCCTTTGTTGGGGGGCCTGGCAGGTTGCCAGCCCGACAACACTGAGGCTAAATCACTCCAGCCCCAGCTGTGACAGGTGCAATTTATCTGCAGCTGAGAGAAGGAGGGAAGAAGAAGGGGGGAAAGGCTGTTTCTTCCCTTCCTTGCTGTTTGGGGTCATTCATCACTTTGGTTATTTTTATAATAGTGTGGAGCACTCCAGCTTTCTCTCCATCGGCCCCCTTGAAATGTGTACAAATGAGGGAGTCCATAAGTGATGGTATCAGGAAGGCAGTGCCTTCGTGGATGGGTTGTTAAATATGGGATAGTCAAGTTCCCTGCTCTTCTTCTCTCCCTCCCAGTCTCCCCTCCTGGCCCCAGTGCTCTGCTGATAGCAACTTGGGCTTCATCTCAGTTATGACCCACACATGAGTGCCTAGATGGTCCCTGCCCAAGGGAGGCCATTTAAGGCCATTCAAAACCAACTGAAGTATTCATACATTTTGAAAAATAGCTCAAAGTAATGCAAATGTCAAGTCAGCTCTGATTTAAGCTAAGTAGAATAAATAAGAATCATTTCTAGTGTTCTATCCTCACAATAACTCTGTGAGGGCCTTAGTACAAGTATCATTCTCCCCATTAAGAAGAAGAGACTGAGGTTCTGAGAAGGGAAATGGTTTACTTAAGATTGAATAGCTGATAAATATTAGAACCAGAATTGAGAGCACCTAGAGAAGAGTAAGGCTAAGAGAAACACGAATGATACCTGTCATCAAGTACTTTCAGGATTGCGACAGGGGAGAGAGATTAGACATTCTGTGAGGGCCCAGAGGACAGAATGAGGAGCAATTTTACAATAATTTACAGAGAGGTAAATCAAGGCTTGATGTCAAGGAAAATTTCTTAAGAGTGAGTAGAATGGGCTGTCTTGGGAAGTAGAGAATTCCTTCCTCATTCGAGGTATTCAAGCAGCTGTTCCCCCCACCCCTAGTAGTTCCCTCCCTGCCCCCAACCCGAGCTTTCTAGCTCTAGTTCTGGGGACAGTTATTTTTATTATTGTTGTTGATGTTTCCTCTTCTTCTTCTCTTTTTCTTCCTCCTCCTCCTCTTTTTCTTCTTCTTGTTAATATCTGACATTTGTAGAGTGCCTTAAAGTTTTGCAAAGTGCTTTACAAGTATACATCAATCCATTACTCCACTCAGCATCCCTGACCAAAACACCTCTTGTCCACCAGTCCACCAGAAAGTATGCTTTCTTCCCCTATAAGAATGCAAGTTCCTTGAGGGCAGGGACTGTCTTGCTTTTTGTGTTTGTATCCCTAGCATGTAATACCACCCTGAACAAATAGAAAACCCTTAAACATGCTCATTCGACAATTTATACAATAACAACAATATCATAAAGATAAACAGCTTTGAAAGACTTAGGAGCACCGAGCAACACAATGACTAGCCAACCACAATTCCGACAGACTCAGAAGAGTGATGAACTCAGAGTGCAGACTGAGACACCCTTGTTTTTGAACATGGCCTACATGGAAATTTGTTCTGCATGACTATACATGTGTGTAATGGGGGCTTTTTTTTCTTGCATCCTCAGGGGGAGGAGGGAGGAAGAGAAGATGGCTCTTTAAAAAATAAAATTTAATTTAATTTAAAAATAAATGCTTGTTCACAGTACCATCAGTTGAACAAAGAAATGTACTCATTTCCAAAGTGTTTTTTGAGACATGCAAAGGCTTTGAGAATTTTGCTAGAATGATTTGGCAAAGCTGATGGAGGGGAACTAGTTTCCACTTTGGGAAGGACTTGGTATTCTGCTTAACTCCAGTCAAATTTTACAGCACTGATGGTTGAAAACAGTTCCAAATATTTTTTTTTGTGAGGTAAGTGACTTTCTTTGCCAATGGGCAGGTTCTTGCTTCTGGGCCCTTCCGTTAACAGCTTGGAAGCAGAGGGGCTCTGAAAACCATTCCAAATACACCTTTATCAAAGCAGACCTTGGGAAGGGGAAGCAATGTGGTTGATGGGAAAAGAGGCTAGGAGACACAGCATCGCAGGGTTCAAGTCAAGGATCTTCTCAGAACATTGGCTGAAGCTCTCTGCACCAATGGGTTCTTCTGTAGGACCTAGAACTCCCAAAGTGCTTTCACATGAATGATCTCATTTGCTCATCCCAACAACTCTGTGAGTTAGACAGATGAGGAAACTGAGGCTAGGAGAAGGGAGACAACTTACCTAAGGTCACACAGCCCAAATTCATTCTTCTTGAAGATTTTCTTATTATTAATGGCAACAGTATGTACCCAGTTAGCCATGTTATACCACAGGATACTCCCCAGTTCCTTCTTCTCCCTCAGTATCACCCTACCCCCATTTCTAATCATCTCCTTGAGAATACTAACTGTTCTAACAGAAGGTCTAGTACACAGTAGGAACTTTATCAAATGTCTCCCTTCCCACCAATGCTCCTTCCATGCAGCTGCCAATATAATGATAATAGCTGACATTTGTACAATGCTTCACATGTTATCTCATTTGATATTCACAACCACAATGAGAGGAAAGTAATATAGGTGATACTATAATTCTCCATTTTAGAGATGAGAAAACTGGGCTTAGTTCAGTGACTTACAGATAAACAGTGTCCCATATTACTAGTGTCAACTAGTAGCTGCCCATGCTGCCTCTCCTTAAACATAGCGTCACTCCAATCCCCTCTGCTCCCTATTGGAGAGAATTTTAAACTCCCTAGCCTGGCATTGAAGGTCTTCTACAATCTGGCTCAGCTGACCTTTCCAGACTTGTTTCATCTTCTGTCCCTTCCCTCCCTCTCCATTCTGACCAAGTTGGGCTTGAATATGTCATGCTATCTCCTGTGCATTCATACAGGACATCTCCCAGTCCTGAAATGTAATCCCAGCCTTTCAGAATCCTTCTCCTCCTTCCAGGCTCAGCTCTGCCATCACTGGCTCAGTGACTACTTCCTTCATTCTTCATCTCCCCATCCCCCAGATGAAAGTGATATCTCCTTCCTCAGATCTGTCTTTTGGACATCTTGAACTCAATGTCCAGTAGACATCTTAAATTCGATATATCCAAAACTGAACTCATCTTCCCCCCCCAAGCATTCCCCCATTCTTAAGTTCCTTACTACTGTCAATGGCATCACCACCCTCTCAGTCCCTTAGGCTCACAACTTAAATGTTCTCCTTGACTCCTTACTATCTCTCACCCCCAATATTGAAGCTGTTGCCAAATTCTTTACAACATCTATAGCATACACCCCCTTCTCTGACACTGCTATCCCCCATACCCTCATCACCTCGTGCCTGGACTATTGCACTAGCTACTGGTGGGTCTGCCCCCTCCAGTCTCTCCCCATTCCAACCCATCCTCCATTCAGCCACTAAAATGATTTTCCTAAAACACAGGTCTGATCACCCCCCTACACAATCAATTCCATGGCTCCCTAATTGCCTCGAGGAGCAAATACAAAACGCTATGTTTGGCATTCAAAGCCCTTCATAATCTAGCCCCCTCCTGCCTTTCCAGTTTTCTTACACCTTACTCCCCAATACCTAGTCTTCGATCCAGTGACACTGGACTCCTGGCGTTTCCACAAGTCAGACACTCCATCTCTTGTCTCCGGGCATCATCTATGGCCATCCTCCATACCTGGAATCCCTCCTCTGCTCTGACTACCAGACATCCTGGCTTCCTTTAAGTCCTAACTTAAGCCCTCTTAACTCTAGTGCCTTCCCTGTGTTATTTCCTATTAATCCTGTATGAAGCTTTCTTTGTATATATTACTTGGATGCTTTCTCCCCCCTCCTCTTAGATTGTAAGTTCCTTGAGGGCAGGGACTGTTTTTTGCCTCTTTTTGTATCCCCAGCACTTATCACAGAGCCGGCACATAGCAGGTGCTTAATAAATGTATATGATTGATTGATTCAATTTCCCCGCTATGGAAGTTCACTGAAGTGTCGAATCGGGTGTTCCCTACGTGACGCCTACCCTGACTCATCCAGGCAGTTTAATTTCTCACAGTTCTTTACCTTGATCTCTCTTTTCTTCTTATTTCCATCTCCATTAGATAATAGTAATTTCTTCCCCCTTCAGACTATAGCCTCTCCAGAGCAGGGTCTGTGTTCTATCTTTTGTATTTATTGCCGTATTCCAGCATTGAGCACAGTACCTTGTACCCATTGTGGTGCAGTGGATCTAGAATCACAAAGGCCTGTGTTCAAGTCCTGATTCCAACTGCGTGACCCTGCAAGAGTTATTTAATCTCCCAGACCCTTGGCTTCCTCATCTATAAAATAGGGCTGGTAATGATAGAGCCTACTTCACAGAGTTGTTGTGAGTATCAAATGAGATAATGTATGTAAAGCATTTTGCAAACCTGACAGCAGCTATATAAATGTGAGCTATTAGACACTTAATAAAAGCTTATTGAATTGAATAGATGGGGCAGGTATTATTATCCTCATTTCACAGATGAGAGGAGTAACAGAACTAGTCCAAGGTCACACTCCTAGTAGCTGTCAGAGCTGGAGCCCCAGCCCAGGTCTCCAAACTCTGGGGAGGACCTGAGAAGCATCTGAAATTGCTTTCGTCCCCTCCCCTTTTCTTCCCAACTCTGGGCTGCCTGGGCTTGAGAAACCATCCACTTCTCTCTCCTCAAGGAGAATGGCAAAGATACTCTATCTTTCTCTCATTGCCTTTTCTTAGAGCAAACCCAGTGGAAAACTCTTGCAAATGGTGCATTAAACTTTTAAATTTATAATCCACTTTGCAAGTCTCCCATGCCTTAATAACTTAACACACCAAAGGGCTCAAGCAGCTTCCTTTAAACATTTTATGAATTCATGGCTCCAAAACTGATCTTCTCATCCTGCCTAATTCTCAGGCACAGAAAGCCACCAGAATTTACATCTGCAAGCGTGTGTGTGAATAGGTGGGCACCGGCACACATTCTCACAAACTCACGAAAGCCACAGAGATCCGGACAGACATGGATTTTAACGTTGCTTTCAGGAAATTTGTAGGCCTAGTCACCTTACTGGTTGCCACTTGCTTGTCTGGGCCATCTTCTTGCTACCTAAATGCTCAAGCCTGAAGATACCACCATTCTTTTCTGCCTATCATATAGCCTTCTTTTTTTTTTTTTTAAAGCAATCGGGGTTAAGTAACTTGCTCAAGGTTACACGACCAGTTATTTCTGGGTGTGGTGCTGAGTATCTGAGCCCGGATTTGATCCAGGTCATCCCGACACTGGAGCCGATGCTCTTACTTGCTGTGCTACCTGGCCGCCCTCATATAGCCATCTAAAGATGTTAGTAATGGGAAGGCTACTGGGCTAGGAGTTCAAAGACCAAGGTTCAAATTCTGACTCCAGTCAAGCCATGATTTGTTCATTCACTCAGCAAATATTTAAATCTTTACAATGAACAAGGCCCAGGGGATAGAAAGGTAAAATTGACACATTGGGAGGAGGGGAAGGGAAGGATGTGTGATATATATGATACCTTCAAGTATAATAATAATTGTACCTCTCTTACAAACTTGCTATGAATTTCAAATGAGATAATACATGTTGTTGTTTGTCCTTTGTTCTCGAAGAAGACCATGACATCAGGAAGGTGATGCCACGACTTGATAGTGAATTGATTTTAAGTGAGGGATGGCTATGCCAAGTCACCAGCCTCCCTTTCTCCACTGGAGCCATCTGGGTCCAGTAGCAAGATATAGATTAGGAGGACTGGAGACAGCCCCCCCCCATAATATATGTAATTTTGATGAATATCAAATCAAATGCTACATGTAAATGAGGTAATGTATGTAAAGCACTTTGCTTGATATTGAATAAAAAGAGAGAATTCAATTTAATCCAATTTGAAAAGTATTTAAGTACCTAGTGGCCTTGCAAGACATTGAAGAAGGAGCTGGAAATAGAAAGACAAGATTTCAAAGTACTCTTTGCCCTCAAGAAGCTTACATTCTGATGGGGATGGGGAAGAGAGACACCACATATAAACAGATAAGTACAGTTTTGAAAGTTTGGGGAGTTTGAAGAAAGTACTAAGAACAAAGGAGATCAGAAAATGTTTCCCACTGCAGATGACATGAACACTGAGCCTTAAAGGAAGTTAAAGATTCTAAGTGGGGCAAAGATGAGAAAGGAATATATTCCAGACATGGTGACAGCCTGATCAAAGGCACAGAAACTGGAAATTGGGTGCCAAATACAGGCACAGCAAATAAACCTCCTTCACTGAAACACAGTAAGTGCCTGAAGAAGGTTGGCGTGTGCCAGGCCTGGCAAGGTGGGTTGGAGTTGGAGAGTAAAGGGCTTTCAAATGCCAAGGTGCGGAATTTGTATTTCATCTTTGTATGCCCAGTGCCTAGTGTGGGTGGATGTCACATGGAAGCTACTTTGAAAATGTTCATTTATTGATTAATGGTTGATTGATCCTAAAAGCAATAGGAAGCCAGGAAGGTTCTTAAGTAAAAAAGTGATGGGGTGAAACTTGTACTTTTGAGAGATCATTTTGGTACTTTTATAGACAATAGATTGAAGAATGAAGAAAATGGAAGCCAGGAGTCCAAATAGAAGGTCATTATAGTAGTCCAGGTATGAGATGATGAGGTTCTGAACTATGAGGGCAGAGAAGGCCACATATACAAGAACATATGGTGGCAGTGTAATTAACAAGACTTGTTGGACATGGGGAATGAGGGAGAGATGATGATCCCAAAGTGGTAAACCTGAGCAACTGGAAGGTTAATGGCATCTTCTAGAGAAATAGGGACATTTGGAAGCTTTCAACAGATGAGGTGGAGGCAGATAAAGGAAACAATATAAATACAGATTTGGAGACAAGAAAAGGTAGGGTACGAATGGGAGAGAAAGATTAATCCTTTTGGGGCTGCCTTCCTTAGGGTTGTTATGAGGATCAGACAGAAAACAAATCTAGTGGCAGATAAAGGCAGTAGACTACAGTGGAAAGCACAATGACTCTGGAGTCGAGGAACTGAGTTCAAATGGCCTTAGGCAAGTCATTTCTCTGGGACTGATATCCATCCATAAAATGAGAGGCTTGAATTAAATGGTCTCTAAATTCCCTTCCCAATCGAAATCTGTGAACTAAATATGAGTTATTATACTGAATCCTCTCCAGATACAGAATACAAGAGTTATCAGCATTTTAACTCAGGAAAACTGGGGCACAGGAAAGTTCAGACTTATCCACATCTGCACAGCAGAGGAGAGGCAGAGAGAGAAATGAGACCCTGGAATCTTTGGACTCCCCATCTAGAAAAGCAAGTGGCCAGTTCCTGTGGTCAGAGTGCCAGCCTCCCAGACACAAGCCAGAGCTGGCATTGCCTGCTCCAGGAAGAAAAGGATTCTAGGTGGAATGTGGGCTCCATGGTTCTCCCACCAACTGCTCCTGCTGAGTAAGTCTCATCTCTGTGGCCAGATGGTAGCAGGCTCCTACTCCCCACAATGAGCGCCAAGTCTGTAGTCACTAAGAGGAGACAATCTTTATTGGTCTTTGGAAATAAAATTGGAAGAGTCAAACGCCCACCTGCCTGCTGCCCACCCACCAGGTTCCACTCTCACTGAGCTGCCAGATGCAACATTCTGCTGCTACCTTCTGCCCCAGCCTGCTGGGTGCAGTTCCGATGAAATTCCTAGAGCTACCGTATCTCCCTGTTTGTGGCATTTATCTATTCCTAGAGGTGTTCGTGGATTGTGGAGACAGTGGACTTTGCTTGGCCTTTCTGCTTCCCCATCTGTAAATGGGTATAACGGCAGCTGGCCTGGTTACTTTGCAATGTCCTAATCACCACGAGAGCCATGTCTATATGAGCAAGTGGGAGGAAACCAACACCAGGGTGAGGGAAAGAAGAGGGGAGGAGGCAGAGGAGGAGGAAGATGAAGAAGACGAAGAAGACAAAAATGAAGAAGAAGAAGAAGAAGAAGAAGACAAAAATGAAGAAGAAGAAGAAGAAGACAAAAATGAAGAAGAAGAAGAAGAAGAAGAAGAAGAAGAAGAAGAAGAAGAAGAAGAAGAAGAAGAAGAAGAAGAAGAAGAAGAAGAAGAAGAAGAAGGAGAAGAAGAAGAAGAAGAAACTTATGAGGAGGGGAAAGGGGAGAAGTAGAAAGACAAGAAAGAATAACAAAGGAAGAGGAAGCAGAGAAAGGAGAGGAGGAGGGAGAAGAGGTGAAGGGAAGCTATTGCAATGGAAATGTGTTACAGAACTTGTAGCAGCAAGTAGAGGTGCAAGAATGCAGTGGGAGCCTAGTACTGGGGCTAGTCGGGATCTACTAGCGGAAGAACTGCATGATCATACTGATTACAGGATTCCAGGTGATAAAGGGAAGGGGAGGGAAGGGGAAAGCAAAGGTGGGTGAAGGAGGGGAGAGAAAAAAACAGAGACAGAGAGTGACAGAGAGAAAAGGGAGAAAGGGGAGAAAGGAAGAGAAAAGAACAGAGAGAAAAAAGTGAAATAAAGACAGAGACAGAAAAAAAGAGACAAAGGAAGAGAGAGAGACAGTGAAACATATACAGAGACAGAGAAACAAGGACAGACAGGGACAGAGAAGTGCAAATGAAGAAGTGGGACGCAAGGCAGAGACTTCAGGGCAAACATGAAACTAGGGAGAGTAAAAGACAGGGACAGAGAGTAGGGGAGAACCAGAGAAATAAAGAAGCCTCCAGAGAACAAGATAAGGGGTGGGGAGTGGAGAGAGACAGGGAGAGAAATTGGGGTAGGGGAGAGAAAAGAAGCAAAAGAGAAAGGAAGCCCGACGGGAAGGGGAGAGGAGGGCACCCATACTGCCTCTGTGATGGCAAGAGCACAAGGGAAAGACTTCTTCCTAAGGATAATCATTGCAAGCAATAGCGTGCTGCATGAGAGCAGCATAGGACCAGAGACAAACGGTAGAGAGGAATGAGAGGGGAGAGGGTGAAGAGGGAGTTGGAAGGAAGCCACAAAGGACTAATTAAATCTACCCAAAGACAGGGTAAAGCAGAAATGGAAATAGGAGCATCTAATACCAACAGCATCAAAACGCAGAAGGCCAGAGCTGTAGCCTCCAGGGTTCAGAGGAAAGCAGGGGAAATGGGGGAAGGGAGGGGGATGAGTAACTGAGAGCATTGTGTTTACCAGGACCAGGATGTGGCTGGAGGATTGTTTGGTGTGCCTGGTAGTAGGTAAGGAAAGAATTGCAAACACAATCTTTCATAATAAAAACTTGAGAGGCCCCAGTGAGAGAATGAGTATGTTTGCTTTGGAAAGTAGAGAAAGCTCTGCATTGTGTCTCTGAGGCTGCTTATCCATTTAGATAATTTTAAAGACAGAACATAGAATGTCAGAACTGGGGGTGGGAGTGGAGGGGCAGAGACCTTAGGACATAGAATGTCAGAGTTGGGAAGTACCTTAGAATATAGAATGTCAGGCTTGGCAGGGATCTTAGAACACAAAATGTCAGAGCTGAAAGGACCCTTAGAACATAGACTATCAAAATACGGGGTGGAGAGAGGCCTAGAACACAGGATATCAGAGTTGGGGGGGGGATTAGAACCCAGGATATCTGAGCTGGGGGGGATTAGAACACAGGATGTCAAAGCTGGGGGATTAGAACACAGGATGTCAGAGCTGAGGGATTAGAACACAGGATGTCAGAGCTGGAGGGGGATTAGAATACAAGATGTCAGAGCTGGGGGGATTAGAACACAGGATGTCAGAGCTGGGGGATTAGAACACAAGATCTCTGAGCTGGGGGGATAGAACACAGGATGTCAGAGCAGAGGCATGGGCCTTAGAACACAGGATATCAGAAGGTTGTGGTCTCCATTAACCTTTACTCATTAAACTGTTAGATTTCTTAGTGAGGAAACACAGTTTAATCTGTCCTCTCTGCACCACTTCCACCATTCCCAGTTAGGAAAAACATTGGGTTTTTGGAGATCATCTACTTATTCTGATTCCTCCCATGCTCCCCTTTATCATTTGTAGCCCTGTTTCCCTTTAGGCAGAAGGCAAATCCTTGGGGCGGCCAGGTAGCACAGCGAGTAAGAGCACCGGCTCCAGTGTCAGGATGACCTGGAGATCGAATCCCCGGCTCAGACACTTAGCACCCACCCAGAAACACCTGGTCGTGTAACCTGGAGCAAGTTACTTAACCCCAATTGCTTAGGGGTGGCCAGGTGGCTCAGCGAGTAAGAGCACCGGCTCCAGTGTCAGGATGACCTGGAGATCGAATCCCCGGCTCAGATACTCAGCACCACACCCAGAAATAACTGGCCATGTAACCTTGAACAAGTTACTTAACCCTGATCGCTTTTAAAAAAAAAAGGCAAATCCTTATTGGGAAATATAACAGTCATAATAATATTAATAATGAAATTTATATTGTGCTTGCTATGTGCCTGGCACTGTGCTAAATGCTTTATAGTTATTATCTCATTTGATCCTCATAGAACCCTGAGAAGTAGTTGCTATTATTATCCCCATTTTACAGATGAGCAAACTAAGACTAAAATGGGTTAAGTAAATGTATATTACTCTCATGAAAGTTCTTCTCTGATGCCTCATCATGGTGTCAGGGTGACATTGGGTTCTCAAAGTTTAGGCCAGTGGAGCCTAAGCTTTGCCAGTTTCTGTTGCCTTGGAAGTCAGGCCTCCAGTATGGGCATGGTGGTTGACTATATGTCTACCATCTAAGGTCAATTTAACTAAGTTTGGAAAATCTCATCACTTAAAATGGCCACTAGAGGATGAATACTTTGGCCACAGCAAGTTTTAAAAACTGTCTATTAAGTCATAGGGATTAAAAGATTGCAGTTTGTATTGGTGCAGAGAGTACCATCAAACTGACAAAATAGCTGATCATTGAAGCACTGAAATACACACACACACAATTAAAGGAGAGCAGAGACAAAGAGACATAGTAAGAAAGGAGAGAAAGAGAAACAGAGAAAAAGACAGAGGTAGATGGAAAAAGAGAAAGATATGGACAGAGACAGAGAACAAATACAGAGAAGAAAGGAGAGAGAGAGAGAGAGAGAGAGAGAGAGAGAGAGAGAGAGAGAGAGAGAGAGAGAGAGAGAGAGAACAGGGAGAGGGAAAGAGAGGAGAAAGAGAAATAGAGAACAGAGAAAGAAATAGGGAAGGAAAGAGACAGAGAGAGACAGAAACAGAAAGAAAGACAGAGATAAATGTTTCATGGTTTATTTCTTGGTCATGGTGGCACATTTTTGGCCTGGACCTATGATTTCCTTAATAGTATAAGGAATTCCTAGTGAAGAACTTCCCTCTACCAAAGCAGACCAGCAACATATAGAATAAGAAAGTTGCCTAGAGGGCTGACAGGTTCAGGGACTTGCCCCAGGTCACACAGTCAGTATGTGACAGAGGTAGATCTTGAACCCAAGTCTGAGGCTGACTCTCCATTAGGACAAGCTTACATATGCATATATATGTGTGTGTGTGTGTATATATATATATATATATATATATATATATCCATATACACACATACATGCACAGATGTATATGTAACATATATATGTGTGAGTGTACACCTAGCTATACATAAATACACATGTGCATATTTATATGATGATATTTTTCTTTATATCGATATTTTTGTATGATGATAGATCCATGACTTCCTTACACAAATCTTATTCCATTCATGCCTTTCCATTCTGTGTGATTCTCCACCAAGGTGGCTCACAATTCATCCAAAGAGGGTCTATCCCTTGAATTGGGGGACTTCCTGCAGGTCTCTTAACCTTTCACAGGTATCAGTGCAGCAGCCAGATTGTCCATCTGCTATCCCTCATCCCTACTGGATAGCCACCTACCTTCTTTATTAATCAGACATTTCATGGATGATCTCTTCCAGGTGCACTAGTCACTATTGGTAATATGTGCACTTGCCATGTCTCTGTCCTCAACCCTTTAGATCCCCCAGAAAGATTAATTCCTTAGAAATAGAGATGTTGCATGATTCAAAATCGTTCTTCAAAATGCTATGATTTCATCTGACTACTCACTTGATGGTCAAAAATGATAACACTTTTATGACTTAGTAGATTAATCAATCAAAAAGTATGGGTTTTAAATAATATTTTATTTTTCCCTAATTTCATGTAAAAACAATTTTAAATATTTTAAAAAAAAGTTTTGAGTTCCAAATTCTCTCCCTCCGTCCTCTCCGCCTTTCTGAGATGGTAAACAATCTGATAGAGGTTATATATGTGCCATCATGTAAAACATTTCCATTTTAGTAATTTTGTACAAGAAAACAGAAAGAAAAGAATGAAGGAAGGAGGGAGAAAGAAAGAAAGAAAGAAAGAAAGAAAGAAAGAAAGAAAGAAAGAAAGAAAGGAAGGAAGGAAGGAAGGAAGGAAGGAAGGAAGGAAGAAAG
>NW_027187338.1:1716715-1804492 GCF_028583685.1 Petaurus breviceps papuanus
CAGAAAGGAAGGAAGGAAGGAAGGAAGGAAGGAAGGAAGGAAGGAAGGAAGGAAGGAAGGAAGGAAGGAAGGAAGAAAGAAAGAAAGAAAGAAAGAAAGAAAGAAAGAAAGAAAGAAAGAAAGAAAGAAAGAAAGAAAGAAAGAAAGAAAGAAAGAAGTTCAAAGAGGGAGGAAGAGAGAGAGAGAGATTGGGAGATTGGGAGACTGGGATTGTCTTGGGTCATTGTATTGCTGAGAATAGCTAAATTATTCACATTTCTTCGTCATACAATATTGCTGTTACTCTGTACAAAGTTCTCCTGGTTCTGTTCACTTCACTTTGCATCAGTTCATGTAAGTCTTCTCAGGTTTTTCTGAAAACCATCCTGCTTCTCTTTTCTTAAAACACAATAATATTCCATCACAATCATATACCACAGCTGTAATGGTAACGTAATTTGAATTTGAAGATCCCTTTATGTTGGCAAAGGTAGCAGGTACTTAGCACTTAGTAATTGATAAAGCCTCTGTTGGGGAAACAAAAGGTATGAACTCCTGTGATGTAACAGGAAGGGGTTGGCTGAAACAGGAAGCTAATGCTGTGTGTATATAAGAAAAGCCCCAGAGAGGCACAGTTAGAATTTCTTGGAACTAGCATCTGGTGGCAGAGCAGCTACAGAAGAGAGAATAAAGAACTGAGCCAGAATTTCCTGATAACTTGTCATGGTGGCGTTTCTTCTGAACAGGAGCCCAGGAGCCCAGAGCCCTGAGCCTGGAGGCTGAAGCCCGGATCCCGGAGTCTAGAACCAGGCACCAGGAACCAGGAACTGATTGTTGAATAAGTGACTGAGTTAACTTAAGACTTTGCCCCATGAGTGGAAGACTTTGACTATTGTACTTTGAGATGACTGTTCTTTGTTCTAAATATTGTGACCACTTTGGTGAAGATTATGTGGCCATTTTAATGATAAGCTATTGTGAATGTAAGTTGTAACATTGTGAATGCTGTACCTTGATTTTCTGTGAATGTTTTGCTTTATTTGTTATGAAATAAATAGAGTGTTCACTATACTGTGTAATCAGAACCTTAAAAGTTGCTCACAGTAGAATTCTTCTGAACCAAATGGCATCATGAGCAGAATCTGCAGAGTAAAAGGAAAGTATGGGGGCTGGGATAATTATTTGTTTCCCAGTTGTGGTAGCTGTGACTCTGTGGAGCCATGGAACAGGAGAGAAGAATAGCCTGCATGCTGACTTTGCTGAGCTGAGAGCAGGAATGGTGAGCTGCCTGCATCAGGACTGGAGTAGAAGGCAGGAGTGGCTACCTCTTGCAGAAGGAGAAGGCACCCAGGAGTTCGAAATTCAGCCACAGGACAAGATAAGGACTATGAGGCAGTGTGTGTGTTTTCTTGCTGCATCCCACAGTTTGGAACCCAGGGGGAGACTTCTGTCTATGGTAGGTGGGGTGAAATGCCATGGACCCCCAAGAACCCCACCCTGTTGCTAAGCCTGCAAGGGCAGTGTGGGTGGAAGGACTTCACCCCCCCCCCCCCAAGAGACCTTTATTTGGACATTTTTGTTTTGGATTGAAAAGATGCACCTGTACTTTGTGTTTGTTTAAGGCTCTGTGGCCACTTTGGTAAGATCTGTTATCTTGCAAATGTGATGTTTCAATTTTGTGAGAATTAAGTTGTACATAAGAGATGTTAATGCTAATTCAAATGTAAATTGCCTATGCTATGGGCTTGAAAGATCTTGGGGCCAAATGTTGTGGGAATATTAATTTAAGATCTTCCCTGCCCCTTGGCCCTTTGATAGGCTTAAGTGCACCTGGAGCCTGTGGTAGGAAGTTTGTTTTTCAGGAGATACTTTGTGACTGGGCAGTGGGTCAAGAGTGTTGTTATATTCTCTGAGCCAGGTGAAGGCTATATAAACCCTGATGTGAGGCTTTGTTTTGGGGCTCACTTTGAGAAGTGTTGTGTGATTTGAGCAGACAAGACTCTGGGCAGCCGTTGAGAGCCCCCCTGGCTTTGAAAACCCAGATGTTGATGCTTCTCTCTCTGGTAACTGACTAGGTATGGATGTAATGGTCAGACAGTTGGAGGCCTGTCTGCTTGAAATGTTTCTCTATCTTCTTGTAACTTCTGCTTGTAACCTGTCTGTATACTCTGAAGTTTGGGGTGCTGACCTTTTTCCCCTGAACTAGGTAAATGATATATTTGATTGATGAAAGTAAGATTGTTAACCCATTTTGAGTTGCTTTCCTTTAGAAAAGCAAATTTAAGAAACTGTGTTGGCAGCCACCCTGGGGATGCTGGGGCGCTTGCTATTACAACAGCTTATTCAGTCATTCCTCAATTAATGGGCATTCACTTGATTTCCAATTGTTAGCTACCACAAAGAGAACTGGTATAAATCTTTTTGTACAAATAGATTCTTTTCCTTTTAAAAAATCTCTTTGGGATACAAAACTGGCAGGGATATTTTTCTGTATCAAAAGATATGCACAGTTGTATAGCCCTAAGGGCATAGTTTCAAATTGCTCTTCAGAATGGTTGGGTCAGTTCCCAGCTCCAACAACAACGCATTAGTATCCCAGGTTTCCCACATCCCCTCCAACATTTATCATTTTTCCTCTTTGTCATATTAGCCAATCTGATAGATGTAACGTACCTCAGAGTTGTTTTAATTTGCATTTCTTTTATCAATAGTGATTTAGAGTATTTTTCATATGAGTGTAGATAGTTTTGATTTCTTTGTCTGAAAATCACCTGTTCATATCCTTTAACCATTTATCAATTGGGGAGTGGCTTGTATTCTTTATTGTTTGTTTGTTTTGTTTTTTGGAGGGTGGAAGGTAGGACAATTGGGGTTAAGTGACTTACCCAAGGTCACATGGCTAGTTTTTGTTTTAAGTGTCTGAGGCCGGATTTGAACTCAGATCCTCTTGACTCCAGGGCCAGTGCTCTATTCACTGCCACCTAGCCGCCCCTAATGACTTGTATTCTTAAAAATTTGACTGAGTTCTCTATATATTTGAGAAATGAGGCCTTTATCAGGGACTTTTATTGCAAAATTTTCCCCCAGCTTTCTGCTTTCCTTCTGATTTTGGTTGCTTTGGCTTTGTTTTCTGCAAAAACTTTTTAAAATTGTAAATAATCATAATTATCTATTTTATATTTCATAATACTCTCTGTATCTTGTTTGGCTCTAAATTCTTCCCTTATCTATATATCTGACAAGTAAGCTATTCCATGCTGTCCTAATTTGCTTATAGTATCACCCTTTATATACAAATTATGTACCCATTTTGACCTTATTTTGGTAAATGATGTGAGATGTTGGTCTGTCCTAGTTTCTGCCATACTGTTTTCCAGTTTTTGTTCCAAAAGCTTGGATCTTTGGGCTTATCATATGGTCGTTTACTATAATGTATTATGTACCTAATCTTTTCCATGGATCCACCACTTTATTTCTTAGCCAATACCAGATTGTTTTGATAATTACCACTTTATAATACAGTTTGAGATCTGATATGGCTAGACTACCTTCCTGCACATTTTTTTTCCTTTTATTCTCTTGATATCCTTGACTTTTTGTTTTTTCCAGATGATCAAGCATGTTTTTTTGAGAGTTTCTGTGAATAAAAAAATTCACTATTCTGTGGCCAAACTCATGATGAGTTTCTTTGCACTAACCTATGCTAGTCTTTGGACAGCAGACACATAGTATATCACCTGTCCCATCTTCGAAGCCTTACAGCTTACAATTTGTCAGAGCTTGCTCTGTACTGAGAAAACCTTTGAGAACACTGGGTCACCTCCATACCATTCCAAGGCATTGAATAAGGATCTTAATGGAGACACAAGGAAAATGTCAAGGTTAAAAAGGATACATTCTTGTTGACTTGAAATCATTGAAAGCATCATGCATTTCCCTAATGAAATCCAGTTTATTATTCAGTTCTGATCCTAGTTTAGGGGTATGCTGGAGCCAGCTCAAACCTACTCTTGATAGTCTAACTCATGGTTAAATTTTCATTGTGAGCATTTATACCTCAGAAATTGGCAAATGCTACAAAGAGGGCTTGATTGTTTGGTTGATTTCTGGACTTTAAAAAGTGATGGAGATGTTAATTATGCACATTAACCTTAAAAGCGTGTCATAACTATTTTTTATTCAGAGAGCCATTTGTTAAACATTTACCAACTTCCTCTCTTCAGTTCATTGCCCATCCGCAATGTCTTTCCGAGATATATGTATCCCTTACTCTTGGACTAACTCAATAGGCTGGCCATTTAACTGCATATAATAATCTGGACAATAGATATAATTCATCAACTTTGCTTTTCCAGTGTGGATTGTTGAGTGGATCCCTTCTGATTGACCACAAATCTTATTTCAAAGGCACTGAAGTACTCTGTGATTTAATGCAGTCAGCATCATGTCATCTGCAAGGAAGAGCATCTGGAAAACCTCATCAGCTTTAGGAAATCAAGCTTCCATTTGGACTCTGCACAGGACATCTTCCACGGAGATGGGAAACACTGTTGATGAGCATCTATCTCCCTTTTTATGCCTTCCTTGATATTCACAATCAGATGTGATGAGTGTCTGGCACATAGGCAGTCTGCATCAGTTTGCTGAGCCAAGGCAACCTCTCCACATGGAGGGTGTTAAAGAGCTTTTTTCCTGGGGGGAATCATGATAATGAGTAATGGAAATGCCTCAGAATCTATGAAGTATCTGTAGACATTCTATAACTAACTAGCTGGCTAACTGTGGTTGGGAGAAATTTTTTTCAATTGGTTGTATAGTCAGAACTTTTGGCATCTTCCAAAAGGCCTAAGTCAGTTTTGGCCCATTCTTTGCTCCATTTGCATCTGGGGAAGCTTGGAACCTCCTTTGTTCATGGTGTCCAGTGAGAGATCATATGGCAAAAGAGAAGGCCATATGGACCCTAAAAAATGGATATCCATCATGGTTTTTGTCATTGTTGCTTGTCCTTTTTCCATTCTAGATGAAGTTGGTAAAGTCTACAACCTTGGGAATTTCAAAAGTTGGAAGAGGAATCTGAGGATTGGAATATAGACCCAGTTTTGAAGCCAATAGTACTGGAGGAGAGGCATTCCAACCCCTCAGGGCACCACCATGGAACCCTGAGGGACAATAAAGCTTGTGACTCTGGAAGACAAGCCAATGGCATGTACACTACATATACAAAGGAGAGTAGAATTTGTCATCTCTGTGATTATATGTCTCAAGGAATTTTATACAATGTTATCAAGTGCATGAGAAATACCCTATTGGAAAAAAGTTTTAAGGCTGCTTCCAAATAAATATTTTCTTGTAATCCTTGAGACTTTTGTATTTTGGTCACCAAAAGAGAATAAACACAGGATTTTATATTCTTTATACCTTTCAGAAAATTTTTTTACTGAAAATATGAACCGAAGAGGGAAATTATCTCTGAAAGCTGGGTTGTTCTCTTTTCATATTTTCATCAAGGATGCACTCGATACATCCAGTGATCATGGGAATTCTTGAAGTCACCAAAGTTTAATGTGAAAATGTTAAGAATTAACTGTAAATACAAAGTGATTTATGAAGGGAAAGAGCATTAGCAATTGAGCCTCCATATGGGGTATAGACGTAGGCCAGTCATACCTCCCAACTGTGCTTCTAACTTTCCCCATTCCATGCCTCCATGATACCCCCATTTCAGATCCCTTCTCTGTTTTGTCTTCCCTTATTAGAATGTAAGTTCCTTAGGGGTGGCCAGGTGGCTCAGCGAGTAAGAGCACCTGCTCCAGTGTCGGGATGACCTGGATCAAATCCGGGCTCAGATACTCAGCACCACACCCAGAAATAACTGGCCGTGTAACCTTGAGCAAGTTACTTAACCACTATTGCTTCAAGAAAAAAAAATTTTAAAAAAAAGAATGTAAGTTCCTTGAGGGAAGGAGCTATTTTTTTAGCTTGTATTTGTGTCACCAGTGCTTAGCAAATTGTAAGCATTTAATAAATGTTTGTTATCCTTCTAACAAGTGAAAAGATGAGGGATGGTTTCACAGAGAAGGACTGGCCTAGACTGAACCCTCAAAGACAGATGAAGACTTTATGAAGTGTGTATAATCTGGACATGGAAGAAAGATTGTACAAATATGCAGAGGTGGTAGATGAAATGCCTGAGTTCATTGAACAGTTAGTACTCTAGTTTAGCTAGAAAATTGAGAGTATGAAAAGGATTAATGTGAAATGTCTGGGAAAAATAGATTGGATCCAGATTGGGGGAGTTGGAGCTTGGCTGCCATGTCTCTCCTCTTGGCAAGAGGATCAAGTGTTTGCTGGCAAAGGTTCCTTTGGCCTCCTTTTAGCAACTGCTTGACACCAGTTAAACTTCCCTAAGAAATAGTAAGAATCAGAGTCAATATCTTACTTTTATCTAGTTCCCATTTTCCAAAGTGATTAGTCTATTTAAATAGGTCAGATTGGGCCTATTGTCAATCATCCCCACCCTAGTCCCCATCTAGCATTTTTTTTCTCTGTTTTTATCCTTTCTGCTGATTTGGTATTGATTTTGGCCTTCACTCTAACTATTAGGTGATTTAACTACACATGGACAACAGATTCCAAAATGAGTCCCACATCAGAAGCCAGCCACTCCCTGTCTGTTCAAATATAGTTAATTTCATTTTTATGATATAATTCACTGCCCACCATGTCCAGTCTCATGTCATTCTCTTCTTGAAAAAAAAAAGAATTCATGTTCAATAAGATGGATGTCACTGCTGGTCATCTCAGTGTCACAATGGATAGAACGCTAAGCCTAGAGTCAAGACAGACCTAAGTTCAGATCTATCCTCAGACACCTTACTTAGCTATGGGCAATTCACTTTACTCAAGTCTGCCTCAGTTTCCTCCACTGAAAAACCAGGATATTAATAGTACCTACCTCCCAGAATTCTTGTGAGGATAAAATGAGATAAAACTCATAACCTGCTCAATCACAGGGTAATCTCTATCTAAATGCTAGCTATTATTATTGTTATTAATCAGCAAGCATTTAATCTCTTTCACTGCTGAATCTAAAACCTTATTTTCTAATCATATTTTTCATCATTCCCCTCTAAGAATCAGAAATTAATAAAAATCCATCTAAATGAATTAAAGTGACCAGACATAAATCTATTTGTTGATTCAGTTTAGAGGGATTGTCAAGTTTTCAGTAGATCTTCTCTACTTCTTTCATCTATTA
The DNA here is from genome assembly GCF_028583685.1 of Petaurus breviceps papuanus. NCBI lineage: Eukaryota > Metazoa > Chordata > Mammalia > Diprotodontia > Petauridae > Petaurus > Petaurus breviceps. The sequence goes on from NW_027187338.1 coordinate 1,723,953, forward strand.
CAATAGAAGATGTCATATAACCTGCAGTTACTTATTTCTATTGTTCAGTCATTTTCCAGTCATGCCCTGACTCTTCATGACCCCATTTGGAGGTCTCTTGGCAAAGATACTGGAATGGTTTGCCATTTCCTTCTATCGATGAGGAAACTGAGGCAAACAGGTTAAGTGACTTGCCCAGGGTCACACAGCTAGTAAGTGTCTGAAGTCAGATTTCAACTCAGGGAGCTGAGCCTTCCTGACTCCAGGCCTGATGCTCCATTGTACCACCTAGCTGACCTAGTTACTTATATGTTAGGCTTTTTGCTTATGCTCATCAAGTTGAGATGACCAAGTATAGATGGAGAGACAGAGAGAAAAGAGAGAGACAGAGACAGAGAGATACAAAGAATATACATTGAATATAGATGTAACTCATGATCATAATACTTAAAGGCTTAAAGTTTGCAAGAACTGGGTTCCATCTTGGAGGTTTCTAACAAATCATTCTTTTTGACTCATGGCCCTATCCAGAGTTTCCTCTGGAAATGAAATAATTTGGTTGATTTTTGTGCCTGTTCATCATTTGTCCAGGGAATACAAGAATCATGTTCATGTCTGAGTCTCTAAGAAAAGTTCAAAGGGCTCTCCAGTCCCATGCAAGCATTTAGGCCTACAATGTGTTATTTAGGGCAGGCTTTATTAATTAATTTATTAATAAATTATATAATAAAATTTATTAATAAATTATATAATAAAATAATTTATTAATTAACCAGACAGAAAATTCAAAGTATGTATATATGACAGACAGTAAATAGTCAATCAGTCAATAAAACTTTTCCCTTCTCCACTGGACTTCCTCTCCCAGGGACCTTAAGATCTCTAGAACTACCCCGAGATTTTAGTTAGAAAAGTTGTACTTCCTTGAAAGTTCAACTTGGGAAAGAACTTGGGACCACAAGAAAGAGAATCAATTCCTTTCGTTCTGAGGAGTCCTCACCTTACCAAGGACTTAGATGATCCTTCAGACTTAAAGTACCACCATGGTTGCCCACCACCCTCACCAAATGGGAAATAACTGGGGGTCAGTAGAATCAAACCTAAAAAACCAACCTAAAAATTCCACATTACTCATGAAGGGCAAGGTCTTGAGTTTTCTCTTTTATACCCTACTTATTCCTTGCTGCATTTTGGCTCAACCTCCTTCTTTGTTCAGGAACTGTTCTATTTGTCTAAGAAACTCAAAATTGTCTAGGAAATCATTCTTTAGGTCCAGGAGACTTGGTCCAAGAACTTGGCATTGGGTGGAAGACTTGATCTAGGAATTCCTCCACCTATCCAGGGAACTTCCATTGAGCCATGTTACTGTTCCTGGTTCATCTTATTGCAGCATCTAGCTTAGCCCAGGATCACCCTGCCATGTCTAGGGTCTCATAGTTCTGTGCTGCACAAGTTTCCTTCCAGGAAATTGGAATTTGGATGTGTCTAACTATCTAGTCTTTGCTCCCCAATTGTATCCTGTCCTCTCAGAATCACAGAATTCAAGAGTTGCAAGAGATGTCAGCAGTCAACTAGTCTAAACCACACATAAAGGAATCGACACTATGATAAAGTTATCCCTTCCACATCTCAACTTTCCCCATCATGGTTCTGATATATCACAGGTCAGCATAAGAAATTAAATGGGAATTTGGGGGAAATTTTGTGGAAGCAATAGACAACACATGAAAGCCAGCAGACAACACAGAAAAAGTCTAGAAACTCAGAAATGCATAAAATATATCTATAGTATTATATAATACCAACATATTTTATCTTTTAATACTCTAAATAAAACTCATGAAAGAAAAAGGAAAAATTCAGACTTCTCTGCTACTAAGGGAGGGCCAAAAATATTTACACAGATTTTCCAGATTGTGGGGCCATCATGCCCCTAACCCCTGTGATGTGGAAGGGATAACTGTATATAAATCAAGTGTTCTACTTGTCTGTATTTGCACATGTCTAGAAAGGATACCATATCTCTCCCTGTTGAAATGCTTTTTCCTTCAAGCCCCAAGTCTGGTCCTACCTTCTCTAGGAAGCTTTCCTTGCTCCCCCAGCTGTAAATGGTCCCTCCCTCCCAGAATCTCTCACTTACCTCTTTTCAGTCTCTCCTATGCCTTTGTCACATTCTCGTTTGGATTATATTTATTTGTGCACACATTTTACATGCCTTATTATCTGCTTTATTAGAAGCAGTTAGGTGGCAAAGTGTGTAGAGTGCTGGGTCTGGAGTCAAGAAGACCTGTATTCAAATCTAACTTCAGAGATTTACTAGCTCTGTGACCCTGGTCAAGTCACTTAACTTCTGTTTGCCTCAGTTTCCTCCTCAGCAAAAATGAAGGTAATAGCAGCACCTAACTCCCAGGGTTGTTTTGAGGAATAAATGAAATAAGAATTACACAGCACAGTGCCTGAAACATTATAAGTGGTATATAAATGCTAGCTATTTTGATTATTATCATGTCTCATACACTGTAAGCTTCTTGAGGGCAGAGATTTTGTCTAATTTTGCCTCTGTAGCCCCAACATCAAGAATAGAGTCTTGCTCATAGCATGAATGAATGAATGAATTCATTAATCCATTAATTAAATAGCATTTTCCTGATATTTAACATCATTATATGCTAAGGCAAGCAAACTTTGACTGTGGTTCCAGCTTGAGAAAAGGGTCTAAATGACTTAAGGATATTGTTAAGCCTTGACAATGTACCAGACACTTCCCCACCCTCTTCTAATAGGGAAGGATGACTCATATAGAGGAGTGGTGTCCAGGAGGAAGATGTTTTCCTCTGGGAAATCCCAAAGATCGTGAAGTTCAACAATAGGATGGTCCATTTTCTTGCCTTTTTCGGGAGTGGTGGTAGCGTTGATTTGATTATAATTCCCAGAACAAAAGGTAGAAATGGGGGTGGAGGTTATATGTAATTGGCAGAAGATTGGAAAATGAATAGGATGAAAGAGCAGAGCTGGGTCTGGGGCAATTAGATACTACATACAGTAAGGTCTCACAAACCAGGACAGCCTCAGGAGGGAGCTCCAAATCTCCTCCCCGGTACAATCCCTAGAGGTCCAGCTGGAGGGTACAGTACCAGTGACAGCATGTCAAAAAACGCCAAGCTGACAAAGCATAGCTTTGTCTGCCTAATGAGCGTGTGAGGAATTGATCTCATCATGGCCACCATTTTGCCAGTCCTCCTGAGAGGACCCTCTAGTAATGATTTCCTCATGGAGCAGGGGTGATGTTAAGTGATGGTGGGCATCACGGATTCCCAGTTTTCTGCTTTCTCCATTGACTCGCACTGTCCTTAAATCATTAAGACCCTTCCCTCAAACCTGAACGACGACACGGCCAAGTTTGGCTGCCTTAGCATATAATGATGCAATCTTCTTATGTCAAGCCTTAATCACTCCTGCTCCAGCCAGAGCCCCCTGTCCTCTTGCTGAACTCCTGAGAGACAGAGAAGAGCTTGTTGCCCTCTTCACTGCTAGCTTGATAACCTTTTTATAGACTCCAAGGCCATTATGAGGCTGCCTTTTCATCTTCTCTCCTCCAGGCCAAATAATCCCAATCCTCTTGGCCTCTCTTCATTATCTCCTACTTTCCAGCCCTGGGATCAATGTCTGTGTTCTTCTCTGGATCTGTTCCAAATTCCCCACTTCCCTGTGACACATAGAGCCTGAAGCTGGATTCATGAAGCCATTGATGGTCTCTCCAGGGCAGAACTGTAAGAGAGAATGTTATAGGGAAACTGAATTTTGTTTCCCCAGGCAGACAGCCTTCTTGAATAGGGCTATCCCTCAAAAAAACATATGAGCTGGATAGACTAGTTTTAGGGGCCTCTCATCTCCCCCATCAGAACTCTCCCTTTCCTGGTCCTCTCCCCACCCCCTACATGCCCCCACATTCCTATCTTGCTCTTGGTTTCCTGTCCCTCCTAGTCTCTGATGAGTTAAAAATGGTTTAAAGCTCCCCCTCCCATCTCAGAGATATTTGGGTTTTTAATAAGAGATTCTGGGAGATCATAAAATCATAAAACCTCCTGGAGCCAAAATAATGAAGTTTTAATGGTGGAATTTCAGGCACTGTGACAGGTCAGTCATGAAGAACTAAACTTTTCTGCCTGCTCCCATAAGTTATCCAGTAACAAATTTTGCATCAATATAAAGGAAAATTTTGTAACAATAAAAACAACAGAACTGCCTCAGCAAGTATTGCTATTCAAATGGAAACTGATTGGCTAGCTGTTGGGAATATTATAGAGGGATTCCTCTTCGGGTATGGGTTGGACTAAATGTCCTCTTAGGACCTTAGGACCTTCCATCTCTGTGATTCTATAAGATTTTAAGTGGTCCACTTTCCTGCCTCTCTCACATCACACAGGTCAGCCCTGTTCCTGTACCAGGGGAAGGGAAAGGAAACACAAGTTCATGCTCTGTCCTGTCACTGAGTGCTTAGAAGGACTGAATATTGCTTTGGTATGGTCAAAGGTCTGGAGTTTGAGCCTGGTTCTTTGCCAGTTCTGCTGTTAATTGTTAATAGTAGAGACATAACTAGAATGGGACAGCTGGGACTTTGTCTTAGGGTGCTAAATTTTAGAAGGTGCTGAAAGTATTTGAAGACCTTCAGCAGCAGAGTTCAGTACCTAGTTAATATAAATAATTAATATAATAATAAATAATTAACATAGAAATCCTCTAGATGGTGGGCTAGAGGAAGCTCTTACCTCATTGCACACATGCACACACATACACACACACACACACACACACACACACACACACACACACACTACTTCCCAACAGTCTTTTCCTGGTGTTGGGTTTCTCTTTCTCTTCTCTTTCTCTCCCTACCCTGACACCCATCCATCAACCAAGGGTGTGCTTCATACTATTTGCTCTCTGGGTACAGATCCTAGCATTAACCTGAAGCACAAAAATTACTAGTTATGACTGACTGATGACTGGGTTGTAAACCAGGTGATTGATTCTGGATTGGAAAATAGAAGATGAGATGGTGCAGACAGCTCACAAAGACCAATCAATAAGTAAGCTTTTATTAAGCATCTACCATGTGTGAGGTGCTAGGGCTATAAGCACAAAGAAGGAAACAATCCCTAATTGCAATGAGTTTACATTTTAATAGAGGAAACAGCACATATATATGTAAGCATTTAAAGCAAAAATATAAATGGAATAAATTCAAGTAAATGTAAAGTAGTTAAAGATGAGAATGTTTATCTCGGTGGTGGGGGGGGGGGGTAAGAAAGAATGAGCTGACATCATGGGAATGTTAAAGTCCATCAAAGCCCTGCCATTAAATGTCAAGAAAAAGTGATTCGTATTTGGGAGAACTTACCCCAAATCTTGAGAAACAGTCCCAAATAATGCCTCCTAAGGAAGGAGACATGCATTTACTAAGTATCTTCTATGTACTTCTATGTTATAAGAGCTTTATAAATATTTTCTCATTTGATCCTCACAATAGCCCTGGGAGGTAGGTGCCATTATCCATTTTACAGTAGAGGAAACTGAGGCAGTCAGAGATTAAAAAGCTAATAAGTATCTGATACTGGATTTGAACTGAGGCCTTCCTCACTCTAGACCCAGAACTCTATTCACTACATCATCCAGCTGCCTTTAATTAACTTTCTCACAATATCCTGACCTGAGGGGCAGCTAGATGGCTCAGTCGGTTGAATTCTTTGCCTGGAATCGGGAAGATCTGAGTTTAAATGCAGCCTCAGACATTTACTAGCTGTGTGACCCTGAGCAATTTACTTAACCTCTGTTTGCCTTAATCCACTGGAGAAGGAAATGGCAAACCATTCCCGTATCTTTGCCAAGAAAACCCCATGGACAGTAAGGTCTATGGGGTTACCAAGAGGCAGACACAACTGAAGTACTGAACAACAAAAATCCTGACATGATTGGTTAGTCCAGCTGCGAAGTCCAACAGAATTCGAATTCAGGGTCAGACTGGGAAGCAGACATATTTTGAAGACCCTTTGGATGCTCTTAATGGAAGGGTCAGGAGTCTCCTGCTCTGACCAGTGCTCTTCCCCTGTTGAATGTTAGCAAGGTTCAAGAGTGATTTTAAGAGGGACACTGCCCTTCCTCTGCTTGAATCCTCAGACAAAGCTGATAAAAGCTGTCCCTGGCTCATGAATCTCATTGTTCTGCCACCAGCTGCCTCATATCAAAGGCTTAGATGCCTCACAGCTGACAACAAGGAAAAGCTCTGGGATCCAAGAAACAGTAGCACAACACACACATTCAGCTAAAGCAAGACCACAACTACCGTCAACAGAATCCCACCATGCTAACCGAACAGCTGGAGAATAAACAAGGGCATGCGCCCATGGCAGGGGGCAGGGACTCATGTGACTCTTCAATCCTAGACCCGGCCACTATACTGGATGGTGCCTGGAACCCCTCTGAAGCTGGTGACCTCACTTTTTTCAGGTGGCTGAGTGAATTTATGAAGGAGAAGTATATTTGTTTTCAAACCCACAACTGGGACACACAAATAATAACTCTTTGCTAAGAGCTTTACAAATATTTTCTCACTTGATCTTCACAATAGCCCTGGGAGGTAGGTGCCATTATTCATTTTACAGTTGAGAAAACTGAGGCAAGCAGAGATTAAATAGCTAATAGGTATATGAGACTAGATTTGAACTCAGTTCTGGAGTTGGAAATACTGGAAATGCCATCCCTGAAATATTTGCAACTCATCCCTCCCCTCTCTTAGTTAGTCAAGTTGCCAGAGGAAGTAGCTTCTGCCAACTGGTGCCAAACTTGGATAATTTGACTCTTGTTAACTCTAAGCAAGGCCCTGTTTCTATAACCAAAGTTAAAACACCTGGGAAAGGTGACAGTCCCCTCCCTCACCCAACATGTTACAGAAGAAAGAGGTTTGGTATAGTGGAAAGAACACTGGGTTAGGAACCAAAGGACTTGGGTTCAAATCTTGTTTCTGTCACTTACTACCTGTGTGAGCTTACTGAATTTGCTTAACTTTTCTGGGCTTCAATTTCCTCATAGGTAAAAGGAGAGAATTGATCTAGATAATCTCTATGGTCCCCTACCTATAAATCATTTATTCTATGAAATGAGATACAACTGGAAGGAATCATAGATGGTTTACTGAGAATTGGATTCACCTCTAACAAGGAGAGTCATGCTGGGTTTAGAAATGACAATTCTATTTTTTCTACAAGTTCAGTTTGCCCTCTTAATTATTAATTAATTTTTAGCCATTACCTGTTTCTAATCGGCCTCCTGCTCTCATGTGCTGGGACAGTGCCAATAAACAGTTGAAGTCCTGGAACAGGTTAAGGCATTAATATGAATATAATTATACTTTTATTGCTTGTATGGTTTTGAATCACAGGGTAATTAGGTTTCTCTCTCAGAGAAGTAAAAGGCAAATGTTTCTATTCAACAGTCAGCCCTTATTTTCTTGTAATTGTTCAGTGCTAAGAACTTTGCCTTATTTTTAATAGTGGGTATTTATGGTGATTCCTCTTTCAGTAACCAGAGCTGAGTGCCCTTCACAGAGGGGGACATCTTGGTAATATCTAACTTAAAAGCAAGACCCATTTAGCTTTATTCGTTCCCAAAGATGGATCACAGAATCTAATACACATATATTCTACATTAACCAGACCTACACAAGAGCTTAGGAATTAGGCTGGGTTAGACCCATAGATTCTCCAGCCCAGTGCTTTGTCTAACCCTGAAAGAAGCCTCTAGGTAAATCTGGTGGGATGTCATAATGACATCTCCTGACAATCTGACTCAGACCCTTTACATTGTTCCTGGGATTACCTGATGATAAGGAATTAAAGGGCCTTGCCTCCCTCTCCACTTAAGAGAATATGCAGGTGAAGGACTATGGGAGATGAAATTAACTGGACTATAAAATTATGAGTTTCAAAACATCACAAGAACCACAAAATTGGGGCATCTAGGTGGTGCAGTGAATAGAGCACCAGCCCTGGAGTCAAAAGGACCTGAGTTGAAATCCAGTCTCAGACATTTAACACAAAAACTAGCCTTGTGACCTTGGGCAAGTCACTTAACCCCAATTTCCCTGCCTTTCCCCCTCCAAAAAAAAAAACACAAAATGTCTGGGATCTGGAGTCCTTGCCAGAGTTTGGGGGCAGCTAAGCCTAGTCCACAACACAGCCTGAGGAGAGACTGGCAGTAGATTTACCTTGTAGCCAAAATAGCAGGTTCTACAAGTAAGGGACTGACTCTGTCCATCAGCTGTGGTGCATTTGGAAGAGAACTTGGTTGGGTGGATGCTTTGTAAAAATTGCTTTAAGTTTGATCCCATTCTATCCAGAGGCTGAGGGGGTATAGGGAAGAGTGTGCCCCAGGTTGGGGGGAGGGGAGGGACAGTAGGGAGCAATGTTCTATACTTCTGATTCTTGCTATGTCTGTTCAGTAATTCTCCCTTTATAAAATCTCAATGATTAATTGGTTAAATGACACTAACATAGTGATCACTGGCAACTGCTAATACCGTAAGAACATGCCAGAGTGGAGGCTTGAGCCAACAACATTAGAAAAGAACCCTATAATCCCTTAGTGTTAACTGAAGGGAAAATGCAGCCAGATGCACTCTGGAGAACGAATTTTTGGGTGAAAATTGGAGCTGACATAAGGACCCTTGGAGCTTGCATAAGCTATACAACCAAGAATGACTTATCCTGAAAGACAATACATAAAGGGGAAAGGGAACCTTTAATGGAATAAAGGATTTTCAGCTATTCCTGATGAAAAGGCCAGAGCGGGGAAGCAATTTTGAAATGCAAGCACAGGAGATAAACCTAGAAAGGCAAATACATTTGAAGAAGTCTTCCTGACTCTGAAGCCAACTCTCTTTCAACAGTGCCAGAATGAAAATCAATGCAAAAATATTTAACAAAATATTAGGAAAGATGCTATATGAACATAATTTTAAAAGATTATACATATATAATAACTACAACAACGTAAATGGAAACAAAGGTAAATGTAACAAAACTATAAGGTTCAAGCAGGACTCTAAAGAAATAGATGAGAAAATGTCCCCAACCCATACCTTCCAGGGAGTAGAAGGTCCACAGGTGTTAAACAATGTACATGTTTTTTGAACTTTTTCATTATATTGATTAGTTGTGCTGACTTTTTTTCCTCTCTAAAAAAATACCATTTGTCATATGGGAGGAGGAGAAGAGGGGAAGGACACCTGGGATAACTGTGGTGATGTAAGAAACAGAAAATATCAATAAAAACTTATTTTTAATGTGTTAAAACATTTATACATTAGGACCAGACTGGACTCTTAACAGTAATGCAGGATTGGTACAATATTAGGAAATCTATAAACATAGTAGATCATGTTCATAACAAAAACATTAAAAATCATGAATTTATCTATAGAATCAGAAAAAAAATTTTTGACAAAATACAGTGCCCATTTGTGTTTTTATAAAAACTATTTAAGAGCATAGGAATAAGGGGATGTTTCCTTAATGTGATGAATAGTATCTATTTAAAGTTAAGAGCCAGTATTTTATGTAATCAACAAATGATTGAGGCCATACACAGGTAAGTCAAGGATATCCATTATGCCCACTATTCGTTGATATAGTTATAGAAATGCTAGCTATAGTAATGTCAGGAAAAAGAAATAGAGGGATTAAGCATGAACAAAGAAGAAACACATTTTTCACTTTTTGTAGATGATACGATGTTCTATTTAAAGAACACTAAAGAGTCAAATAAAATTAATTGAAACAATATCTTTAGTAAAATAGCAAGATATAAAATAAACCAAAAATAAATCATCAATATTCTTGGATATTCCAAAATTAAAAAAAAAAACAGCAAAAAGAATAGAGTAAAGGAAATCTCATTCAAAACAACTAAAAAATTATAAAACATTTGGGAAACTAACTACCAAGATGCAAAGAGAAAGTAAATTAATACCAATATATGATATTCTTTACAGAAATAATGATAGGCCTCAATAATTAGAAAGATATTGTTTGTTCATGGTTAGGCTGTGTCAATATAAGAAAATAGCAGAACTACTAAAATTAATTTACTTATTCAGTCCATAACAATTAAACTGTTACTTTAAAAGCTAGGAAGAATAATATCATCAATCTAGAGAGTTACCTACCTATATCATCCCTTAATGGGGCCATTCCATAGGTTTATAACTTCCTTCATATAGTAAGCCTTCCTCTTGACTTATTCTCAAACTTATTTTATCTAAGTTTCGTAGGGAGCCTTCAATCTATCCATAAATCAAGGAGAATTTATGAGGTGCCTGCTAAGTGCTTGGGATACAAAGACAAAAGCTAAATAATCACTACCCTCAAGGAACTTATATTCTTACTTTGTACTTGGGGCAGCCAAGTAGTAAAATGGTAGAGCACCAGACTTCGAGTCAGGAAGACCTGAGTTCAAATGTGGCCTGAAATGCTTACTAGTTGTGTGACCCTGGGCAAGTCATTAAACCCCATTTACCTCAGTTCATTATCTGTAAGATGAGCTAGAGAAGGGGGCGGAGCCAAGATGGCAGAGTAGAAGCACGACCTTCCCACAGCTCTGGCTTCCACCTTCCCCAATCCATGTAAAAAGGGGACTTTAAAAAAATTTTGGAGCTGCAGAACCCACAAAATGACACAGAGAAGCTAACCTCCCACTGAGGACAGCCCGGCAGGCCAGCAGGAATCCAGCACAGCTCTCTCTCTGGGAGCCGAGCCCAGCCCCACCCCAAGGCTTTAGCCCCAGGGCGGGCCTGACCAGCCATGGCCAGAGGGACTCCAGATCAGCAGCAGCTGTGGCTGTTTCCAGATTTATCAACACATAGACACAAAGGACAAAGTGAGAGGTCAGTGCAGCCTGGACTTTGGGACCAGTAAGTGGGAGTGTGGCTTTTACCCCCAGGGCAAAAAGCCTCTGAGATGCCAGCACAGCCAGCCAGTGCCACATGGCAGCTTCAGCCCCTGGCCTGCAGAGTGTAGGGGGACTAAGCACCAGTCTGAGGGGTAATTGCTCTTGCTTTAACCTGCTTGGATCTGGATTGCAGTCTAGGGTGGAGGTCCTGGGGTGTGTGTCCAGCTTGCCAGAGTGTGTGGAGACCTCAGAGAGGGCACCCATCTAATACCTCTGGCAGCTGAGAAAACCCCAGTGTTTGGGACGAAATCTCCCCTGTCTGGTGGCAGAGTCCTACTGTGGCAAAAAGCCCAAAAGTCAAGTAATTGAGTGGCAAAATGAGCAGGCAAAGGAAACAAAGCAGACAGAAGATTCCAACAATACACTCCTATTTTGGGGACAAAAAGGAGCAAAGCATGGAACAGGAGGATAAAAGTGAAGTCAGAACTCCTGCACCAAAAGCTTCAAAGGAAAATAAGAGCTGGTTACAGGCCATAGAGGACCTTAAGAAAGATTTTGAAAACCAAATAAGAGAAGTGGGGGAAAAACTGGGAAGAGAAATGAGAACAATGCAAGAAAATTATGAAGTGAGAGTCAACAGCCTGACTGAGGAAAATAATACCTTAAAAAACAGACTGACTCAAATGGCAAAGGAGGCCCAGAAAGGCAATGAGGAGAAGAATGCTTTAAAAAGCCAAATTTGCCAAATGGAAAAAGAATCTCAAAAGCTCAATGAGGAGAATCATGGCTTCAGAATTAGATTGGAGCAAATGGAAGCTAATGACTTTATGAGATATCAAGATGCTGTTAAACAGATCCAAACAAATGAAAGAATAGAAGGCAATGTGAAATATCTCATGGGAAAAACCACTGACCTGGAAAATAGATCCAGGAGAGATAATTTAAAAATTATTGGACTTCCTGAAAGCCATGACCAAAGTAAGAACCTAGAAATCATCCTCCGGGAAGTTCTCAAAGAAAACTGCCCTGATGTTTTAGAACCAGAGGGCAAAATAGAGGTTGAAAGAATCCACCAATCACCTCCCGAAAAAGATCCCAAAAAGAAAACTCCTAGGAATATTATAGCCAGGTTCCGGAATTCCCAGATTAAGGAGAGAATATTACAAGCAGCCAGGAAGAAACAATTTAAATACTGTGGAAACACAATCAGGATAACCCAGGATCTGGCAGCTTCTACACTGAGGGATCAAAGGGCTTGGAATATGATATTCCAGAGGGCAAAGGAGCTGGGATTAAAACCAAGAGTCACCTACCCAGCAAAACTGAGTATCATGTTTCAGGGGAAAATATGGTCATTCAGTGGAATAGAGGACTTTCAAGCATTCTTGCTGAAAAAAACAGAGTTGAATAGAAAATTTGACATTCAGATACAAGAAGCAAGTGAAGCATGAGAAGGTAAACAGGGAAAAGGAATCATAAGGAACTCATCAAAGTTGAACTATTAACATTCCTACATGGAAAAAACAATAATTACAACTTATGAAACTTTTCTCAGTAGTTGAAGGGATTAGAAATATATATGTATATATGTATATATACATATATATATATATTTGTCTATATATGAGGGTATATGGGCATATGAATACATATGTGAATGTGTGTATATATGCTTACAGGTATACATAGATAGAGGGCACAGGACCAATTTAACAGGAAGGGATGATACTTAAAAGGTGAAATTAATAGGTGAGAGATGAATATAATGAGAGGAGATGGGGAGAGACAGAATGGGGTAAACTATCTCATATAGAAGAGGCAAGGGAAAATGGTTACAATGGAGGGGAAGAATAGGAAGGCAAAAGGGAATGGGTCAACCTAATTCCCATTGAATTTGGCTTGAGGAGGGAGTGAAATACACACTAAATAGGGTATCTCACCCTCCAGGAGAATGGGGGGGAAGGGTATGAGAGGGGGGATGATAGAAGGGAGGGTAGGCTGGGGGGGAGGGAAGTTGGAAGCACTCACTTTTGAAAATAGATGGGATCAAAGTAGAGAATAGAACAAGTGGGAGGTGGGATAGGAGGGAGGAAAATATAGTCAGTCTTTTACAATATATCTACTGTTATTGTTTTGCATTGGCTACACATATACAACCTATACTGAACTGCGTCCCTTCCCAGTAAGGGTGGGTTACAAGGAAGGAAGGGAATGAATCTGGTATTGAAAGTTTTAAAATCAAATATTCAAATATATATTATATATATATGTATACATATGTGTGTATGTGTATATATATGCTATTATTAATACCATCTTACATGTAATTGGGAAATAAGACATACAGGCACTGAGGCATAGAGATCCACTGGAAAAGTAGAAAGGGATATGGGAGAAAATATGGGAGAGAGCAGATTGGAGGAGGGGATATCCTGTGGGACTGCTATTTTGTGGCAGTGGGTAGGGGGAAAATGGGGAGAAAATTTGTAACTCAAAATCTGGGGGAAATGAATGATGTAAACCAGAAGTTAATAAAGCGTTAAAAAAAAAAAAAAAAGATGTGCTAGAGAAGGAAATGGCAACCACTCCAATATCTCTGCCAAGAAAAACCCAAATGGAGTCCAGAAGAGTCCAACACAACTAAGCAACAACATTTGGGACATCAGGAAACAAGTCTATGTTACCCATGAAATAGATTAATTTTGTATAAGGAGAAAACAATGTTTTCTCTTCTTTTCTCAGAAGAGAGCAGCAGATTGGCAGATCTGTAGTTCTGTAGCTCTAGATGACTCCCGATGTTTTATTGGGAATAAATAAATTTTATTTTATATTCTCTCTGTCTAGAGACTCATATGGAAGATAGGACCAATATCCCCAAAAAATAATGACTCCCAGGCCTCTTTCCTTTGGTGTCTCCCAAAGTTCAGAGCTCTTTGCTTTACATATAATTTGGATATTTTAAATCCTTAAATATATTATCATGTACTTGTTATGTCAAAATTTACCTACTTTGTCTTCACTTTTGCATGTTGATAATTTTGATAATATTTTCTGCTGTCTAACCCTAACAACCTGACCCTTTATTACCTCAAGGACAGTAAGAACTGGAAGGAAACTTGAAGATTATGAATCTGCCATAAATTAGGAAACCTGAAGTCCAAAAAGATAAAAATGACTTACCCAAGACCACACAGATATCACATAGTGGAGGTAGAATTCAAACCCAGTTCCTTAGATTCCAAATGCAGTTCCCTTTCTACCATGCCACAACTGTCTATCTGAAAGTTTAATGTAATCTTAAAATGTAGACATGTCATTGTGCAATTTGTTCCAAAACACTTTAAAAATAAGTTGAATGGCACCAATCCCTGATTGAGATTGTTCATTACTATTCTCCCTCCAGAGAAATAAGTGTCTGTTTATTACTACAGTTTATTTCCAGGCTCTAAGCCAGTCCCTAGCCATGCTAAAAATCACCATTCAAGTGTAATGGAGACTTATTTTTTTCTTTGGCATGTAATTTTGTCAAAGACTTTGAAAGTCTAGGTAGTTTATATGGAGAGGTTGCCTTTGATTTGCATAGCTTTTCATCCCATCAAAGGGCTCCAAAATTTTGATCAGCCATAATTTCTCCTAAATGTTATTTCCTCGTCTTGTCTTTCAACCTGTATGTTATTTTCATTTAAATGCTCATTTATCCTATCTTTTATTATCAGTATCATCACCTTACCCAGGTCACAGGTGAGCCTTGCCATCTGGAACTCCCTGGCTCCTCTCTGGAGCCCTCCTTGTGCACAAGGGTCACATTTACAATCTGCCAACCCTCTGGCTCCATGGCCATTTGTAATGACTAGTTACAAACTTTGAACATCACATCTCTAATTTCATCCTTGAGTTCCTTCAAAACTCTCTTGTGGCTCCCTGCCAGACTAAGTGATTTATCTCCATTCCACATGCATCTTGTTCATTTGGCTTGGACTGTCCTGAGTATTGACCAGGAGTACTAACCTGTGCATTTTAGGAGACAATGTAGGAACAGAAATCTACACAAGGGCTTCCTCAGTAAAGAGTCAGGAAAATAATTATTTTTCTTTCAGAATGGCAGGTGTTTCATTTCCATCCTGAGTATGCATACTATTTTGTCATGTTGTCTTTTAGAGGCTGCTTAGATTCTTAGATATGGTTTTGTTTTGTAGTTGTTTTTTTCTAGAGTAACTGGAATATATGTTTAGCTGATGGGGATTCATTGAAAAATAAACATCTGTCTGAGAGTTTCACAATGTATGAAGATGAAAGAAAGACGGAATCTCAGAGTCAGAAGAGTCTGCAAAGGCCATATAGTTCACATCTGGCACCTAGGCGAGAATCCCCTCCATTTCATACCCAGCAAGTGGTTCTCCAGTCTTTGCTTGAAGACCTTCATTAACTCCTAGGCAGTCCGTTCAACTCATGAATAACTTTCACTGATAGGAAGCTTTCTTTCATATGGAGCATAAATTTGCTCCCTTTGTGACTTTTGATTGTTCTTCACTCTGCCTTCAGAGGCCAAGAAGAATAAATCTGCTCTCACTTCCACATAGCAGTCCTTCAAATGCTTGAAAATAGGTATCACATCACATCCACTCCCCATTGTCGGTCTACCTGCTTTAAGACTCCCTCTCTCTACTCTGAACATCCCAGCTCTTTCAACTGATCCTCTTATGACTTGGATCGTCATATGACAAGGTCAAATGAATACTGACTCTAGAGTGAAAAGAGATGGTTTCTACGTCCCACATCTGACAATTACTTCTATATAACCTCATCCAAGTCATTTTTCCTCCACGGGCCTCTGTTTTTCCATCTGTAAAATGAGGTGACTGGACCACATGGCCTCTGAAGTCCCTCCAACATCTAAATATATGCTCCAGTGATCACTCTAGCATACGGGTTGTCCTCATCTGGTTAGGAATCCAGTGTCTTTTCAAAAATGAGGCACCTACATTTAACCAAAGCACTCCAGATTTTTTGTGGCTAGGGCAGAATAGCATCTGAACTAACATCTCTTTTGTCCTGGACACTATGTATATCTCTCTCAACACAGTCAAAAAAATGCCTTTTTTGGTTGACATATCATAATCTTGACTCATTTCAAATTTCCCATTCATTAAAATCCTCAGGTCTTCAGAAAAACTGCTACATAACCATCAGGTGCTTGGAAAGTAGATTTCTTTTTTTCTTTTTCATCTAAATGTAGTTTTACAACATTTAACCCTATTAAATTTCTTGTTAGAATTGGTTCCATGTTCAAAGAGGTAATGGGCAATATAGGGTAAAGATACATCTCATTATGCAGTAACATAATTTTAAAGATCAAAATTACTGAATTTATAAATCAAGAAACCAATTCCAGATACAACAGCAAATGACACACTTTGCAGTCCTTTAAGCCCCCTAAGTTGGACTTCGGTAAATGTCTCCCAAATTATTACATTTACCATTGTGTTTCAATGAATGGGCTCTCCAATGAAAACCAGTGAATGGGTTTTCCTCCCAGAGTCTGAAATCTCTGTTCCTTTTAGACATCTACAACTCCTCCTACATTATAACTTTTCTCCTTTTGTCCAAAACTCATAATCCCATAGCTTCACCCCCTCCCTAGACATAAGGAACCAGAGTCTTAAGTACCCACTGAAGATTCCAAGCCCCCTGCTTGTGAACCACAAGAAGGGGATGAGAAGCAAGGAAATGTTTCTGCCCAGTGTGATCTGGACAGAGATATGGTCACTGGTGTTTCAGGCTTAAGCCAAAAGAAACTTCCTTATATTGTATTTTGGCTCAGGAATTCATATTAAGATCCTTGCATTCTCTGCATGCACACTTAGATGGACTGACAGCTGGAGAAGGTGACCTTGGATTATGCTGGGTAAATGGGGGTAGATGACCTGGGACTGAAATCACCCATACATAATCCACCATTTGGGTACTCCCATGTAGCTAATCAAAGTTTGACCAGATAATGATTTCTCAATGACTCACATTACCAGAAAAGAAAAGTATAGTTCATAAACATGGGAGCAGATAACTGACAAATCATTGACCTCAGCAAGCAGTCAATAAGACATAGACATCCAGTTATGCTGCCCTCATCCTGCATTGTAGTAGGAGTCATGGTCTGAGACCACACTTGGCAATGAAGGAAGTAAGACCCCAGTGATTACATTTAAAAAGGCAATGAAATAAGAGAGTTGATGCCATAATATGAAACATTAGGTCAACTGATTTTAATATCACCTACTAGATGGGTAATTTTGGGTAAATCTCTCTGGGACTCAATTTCCTCATCAATCCTAAGAGATGAAAGACTGCTGATTCTGAGACCAGTTGCCTCGAAGAGTTGTTTCTTGATTCCTGTCACAGACCCTTAGCTGTCGAACCCTTGACAAATCATCTCATCTCTCTCAGCCTGTTTCCTCATCTGCAAAATGAAAATAATAATAGCACCCACCTCACAAAGTTGAAATCAGATCCCACTCAACCAAGAGAGAGGCCCCAATCTAACACAAAGGGAAATTCGCTGAAGTCTTTACAAAGACAAGCTAGAAATAAGGGACATGTTGAAGGAGCCAGCTTGCCCTAGTCATCTGCAAGATAGTCTTCCTCATTCTTCTCCCTGAAGTTGATTTTAAAGAGTTTGGAACCATAAGTATCTCTCTCTCTCTCTTAAAAAAAAAGGGGGTAATTACTTTCCTCTCCACAGCATCATCAACCTTCTCTCTACCCCTCAGGAGAATCTTCTGCAAAATTATCCAGGTTTGACTGGAAATCTGGATTATACATATAGAGAAAGCTAGAAAGAGCATCAGAGACCGCCTAGTTCAGTCCTTTCATTTTACAGATGAACCAGCTAAGGCCTAAGGAGGTTAAATTATTTGCCCAAGGTCATTCAGTTAATGTCAAAGATAGGATTTGAACCTATTGCTGTGATCCCAAAACTAGGATTCTCTCCACTGTACCATGGAAGAGAACCAGGAATAAAGAATGACTCTGGGTGACAATGAAGGAGAGGGACATTGGGAAATGTAGTGATATAGAACCAAAAAACATCAATAAAATTAAATTTAAAAAAGAAAGTTTGGGGGCAGCTAGGTGTCGCAGTGAATAGAGCACTGGCCCTGGAGTCAGTAGGACCTGAGTTCAAATCCAGCCTCAGACACTTAACACTTACTATTCATGCGACCTTGGGCAAATCATTTAACCCCAATTGCCCTGCCCTCCCCCCTCCAAAAAGCAAAATAATAAAGAAAGTTTGGTGCAAGTTCTCTCAACTGCCCCCAACTAGATAGGGAAGAGAAGACATATCTCAATGACAATCAGACAGGTTGTGTGCCTTGCCCAAAGACACACAGTTAGATGACAGCAGAACAGTGTGTCAGATACTATTTCCCTTTAAATCAAATACAGCTCTCATTTAGGTTAAGCCAATCGTTATTAGACTTGGCAAGGCTCAAGTGGTAGCCATATTCCTCATCTGAGGGGGAGAAGATGGCCTTCCAGACCACCAAGCTAGTAAGGTGATAGGAGCTGGTGGTGAGTTATGGACCTTTTGGGCCTCTCAACAGATGTGATGATAAAACTCATAGGACAACGAAATGGTGCCTGTGCATTAACAAATCTTGGGAAGTTACTAAAGATGTGTTGTCAGCCAAAATAAGCGAGGCTGAGTAAGCAGTTGATGCAAAGTCTGTCTGTGGGTGGAAATGATTCTTTGGGGAAGAAGAACAATTTGCAATATGGCAAACAAGTTCAAAAGGACACGTTTATATCTCCAAAATTTCCCTTCCTTGCAGAGCTTCACAGAATTGCAAAATTTCAGAGCCAGAAGGGATTTGAGGCTCTAGTCTGACACACACCTGAACAAGAATTCCCCCTACATTGTATCTAACAAGTGGCATCCAGCCTTGGCATGAAGCCCTGCAGGAAGATGGAGCCTCCTCAGGCAGCCTCTGCCATTTTTGATGGCTGTCATTGTTAGGAAGCTTTTCCTTATGTCAGACCTGAATTTGCCCTTTTTTTGCACCTGTCACCCATTGCTTCTTTATCCCTCCAAGGCCAAAGCAGAAAAAGTCTAGTCCCATCTCCACATGACAATCCTTCAAATACTTGAAGACAATTATCATATTCCCCTAAATCTCTTCTTCAAATCTTCTCTTCCCCTACAATATGCTTCTTCAGGTCTTTCAAACAATCCTCCTGTAATAAAGTCCTTCACCATCCTAATCAGCCTCTGCTCGCTTCCCAGGTTAGCAATGTCTTTGCAAAAATGTGGTGTCCAGAACTGAATACAATACCCCAGATACAGTCTGACCAAGGCAGGTTCCCTATCACCTCCAACTTCAAAAAATCTTCTGGTGTTCAAAGCTTTTCACAACCTGTCCCCTCCCTACCTTTTCAGTCTTCCTACAGCTTACATATTTTACCACACACACATCTTCTGTGACCCAGGGACACTGGCATCCTTGCTGCTCCTGGGACAAAGCATGCCCTTTCTTTGCTCTGGGCATTTTCATTGACTGTCTCCCCATGCTGGGAGTATCCTCTCTCCTCATCTCTACCTTCTGACTTCCCTGGCTTCCTTCCAGTCCCAGCTAAAAAGCCTACCTTCTCCAGGAAGCCTTCCCTGATTCCCCCTTAATTCTTCTGCCTTCCTTCTGCTGATTTTCTCCAAGTTATCCTGTATATTACTTATTTGTACATCATTGTTTGCATGTTATCTCCCCAATTAGATTATAAACTCCTCAAGGGCAGGGACTGTCTTCTGCCTCTCTATGTATCTCCAGCAATTAACACAGTGCCTGAAACATAGGTTCTAAATAGATTTTTATTGACTGACTGGCTGAATGCAGCATTATGATCATTGCCTTATTCCTAGACATCATACCTCTCTTAATGTAACCTAAGTTCACATTGACTTTTGGGGTCAGTCATCTCACATTACTGACTCATTCTAACTTTACTGTCCATTATATGCTCTTCTCTAGCCATACCTTATTCTACTTGTACTTACAAAGTTGAATTTTGAACCCAAGTATAATACTTTACATTTATATCTATTAAGTGTAATCTAATTCAATTTTACCATTTTAGTTACAGAATTCTAAAGCTGAAAGGGAGCCCAAACCCTCCCAATCCATCTTTCTGCTAATAGGCAAGATGAGATTTTCAACCATATCAGAAGGCTACCTGTCTCTTATTCTCTTAAAAATCCTTCAAATCAAGAGCTCTTAATTTAGGACTGGGAAAAATAATTTAATTTATTTTGATAACTGCTTTTCAACATAATTGGCTTCTTTTGTAATCTTATGTATTTTATCCCATATATGTATAAACATGATTCTGAGAAGGGGTCTATAGACTTCACCAGATTGCCAAAGGAGTTTATAACATTAAAAAAAATTAAGAACCCCTGCTCTAAATGGAAGGGTCAATGTCCTCTGTGGTTAATGCCTTCGAGTGAGTAGCTCCTAATTCTCTAATTCAGTTCCCTCCTCTAAAAATGGGAATGGGTCCATTTGGCTTCCTACACAGGGGACCCATGCCCTCAACTCCCTCAGGACAGATGGTGTCAAGGATGAGATAAATGGGAAAAAAACATATTTGCAACCCATTCTAAGTTACCCTCAAAGCTTAACAAAAAGCAAATCCTAGTGATCTTACTTCCCTCCCTTAAGTTCCCAAATCCTAATTTCACTATGAATTTGCTCCACTCCCATGTAAATAAACCCACACCATGAGAAGCCAGTAGAACAACCTTCCCCACCCTACCCTTCAGTTATGGAGTCAAAGCTTAAGAGGAGGGCTTATTGGGTTTGAACCTCTCCTCTCTGGAATTCCCAAAATACACACATACAGGACCATTTAGCCAGAGGTATAGGCCTGAAGGTTAAGAAGGCCTTCAAAAAAGTCTACATCTTCTCCAATCCACAGACACTCACATAATACACATAAGCATACACACACAAACACATACACATACACATTCAAACCAACATCCACACAGACACACTTGATCCTCAGTGGCAGGATAACAATGGTGATGGACTGCAGGTCTATCATCCAATCCCCAGCCTAGCTAAGTCAAAGGATGCTCAGGACCATGTTGACTGCAAGGTAATGAATTTTCCAGACACTTCAGCTCTCAGGCACCACCTATAGAGACTTAAAGGATTGCAACTGTATTGGTGAAGGAATTAGCCATAGGGATAAAGCCACAGACCTTTTATGTAATATTCATATAATAAATATAGACTTACATAAGTACATACACACACACACACACAAACATACTGATGCCCATTGGATCTGTGACCTCACCTCCAATGGTACAGATTACAATCCATCTACCTCTTCTCATGCTGTGTGACTCTTGTCCAAACCACCCTTCCACCCCTCCTCCACCAAGAACTTCCATCTGAAATGCACCCAATGTGTTCATGGATATTGCATAGAGACCATTGGAGCACATAAGTCATTCATCAGTTATCTCTTGTAATCACAATATGACTGGCCCACCTCCCTTCCTAGTCATACATCTTTCTGGGGACAGCATTTATGTGATTTCTTCTACAAATTTTTTCCAGGAATATAGTGCAACCTGCTCATGTTTTTTATTGTATTTTTAAATTTTGAATTTAATACCAAAAAAAGGCATCTCCATATACATAGCAAACACAAAAAGAAGATTATGTATGAAAATATGAATTTCCATTTTATAGCACTTTTTTAAAAAGTAAACACAATGCTTAAATTTAAGCATTTAAAACTGCACTATGATGTTGGGGACAGTCTGTATGATAAATGCCACATATTTCTTTCAAAATTGTCCTGCCTGTCTGTGCTTCCTTCTGTTCCCTTATATGGATTTTTAAAATATTCCAATTTCTCTTTTTTATTTATATGAGTATTACTAACCCCCATCTTACCACCATCCTTCGAATTAGAAAACAGAAAGGAAAAAATCCCTTTTGTAACAAATAAACACAATCAAACAAAATTAATTTATAACATAACCATGTCCAAAAACTATGTAATGAACCTTTAGATTATAACCTCTCTGTTGGGTAGATAACATATTTCATCACAAGTCCTCTAGAAACATGGTTGGTCATTGCATTGAACAGAGTTCTTAAGCCGTTCAAAGCTTTTTTTTTTTTTACAATGTATTTGTTGTTTGGTCATGTTCAACCACATTTGGGGTTTTCTTGGCAAAAATGATGGAGGAGTTTGTCATTTCCTTCTCCAGTTCATCTTACAGATGAGGAAACTAAGACAAACAAGGTTAAGTAACTTGACCAGGGTCACACAGAAAGGAAGTACCTGAGGCCAGATTTGAACTCAGAAAGATGAGTCTTTCTGACTCCAGGTTCAGCACTCTAACCATATACTTGTATAAATAGTTATTTTGATTCAGTTCTATTCATTTTGCATCAGTTCATATATACTACCCAGGATTCTCTGCAATAAACTCTCTTATCATCTCTTACAGTACAAAAAATATCCCATTACATTCATATGCTACAGTTTGTTCAGTCGTTCCCCAATAGATGGGTACCTACCACCTTTGAATTTTAGTTCTTTCCTTTTTCTGTTCTTTCCTCTCTTTTTCTTTTCCCTCTGATCCCTTCAGAATCAGAAAGTTTTTCTTGCTTGCTATGTCCTCCCTGGTATTATCCCTTTAACTCTCCATATCTGTTTGTTTTCTTACTGAGTTTGTATTTCTACATCAAACTATTTGTAAATATATATTTGTATTTAAGTATCCTTTGTCCATTTCAGATAAGAGTAAGATGATGCCCACTCCCCCTGCCTTCTTCAATGATTATATATCTTCTCTCACACCCCAGTTATGGAAAATAGCAAGTTCTACCCCTTCTTCTTTCTTTTTACATTACTATATTCCTTTTATTCTCATTTATATTTCCCCTCTCAAAATTCTCAGAGCAGAATCAATGAGAAGGCTTAAGCCTTCTGCTTTCATTTAACCCCCTCAATCACATTTCAAAACCTTTAAGATTCTGAAGGGAGACTTGTTTCTTTTCATCTATTATAATGTTATCATTACATCATTACCAAACAACCCTGTTCAATTACTTAAATAAATTTACCTTTCCAGGTTTTTTCTAGATTTCTGTTTGTATTTAAATTTTCCTACTTAGTGTTGATTTCGTGTTGTTTTGTTTTTCATCAGACGTACTTGAAAGTTGTCTATACCATTAAAGGTACATTTTTTCTCAGTTTTTCAGGCTAAATTATTCTAGATTGTAAAGTTGTTGTATTTGCCTTTTAGAATATTGTTTTCCAAGATCTTCTCTCATATAACATAGAACATTCCAGGTCTTGTATAATCCTAACTGTGCTTCCTTGACATTTGACCCAAAATGGAATCACAAAGAGTTAGACACAAGTTAAACAACTGAACAACAATAGGGGATTCAATATGGAATAGGGGAAGGAGGATTGGCAATTTCCAAAATTGACTGTGATATAATAACAAAAGGCATTAATAAATTTTTTTTAAAAAAAACACAAGGAAATGGCACACTACTATAGTATCTTAAAACCCCAAATGGGAGCATGATGAATAGAACATGACTAAAACAACTAAACAGGGGCAGAGTCAAGATGGCGGAGTAGAAGCAGGACATCCCCGCCTCTCCGGCTTCCACCTTCCCCAATCCATGTAAAAAGAGGACTCTAAACAAACTTTGGAGCTGCAGAACCCACAAAATGACACAGAGAAGCTAACCTCCCACTGAGGACAGCCCGGCATGCCGGCAGGAATCAGCCAGCTCAGCACTCTGGGATCTGAGCACAGCCACACACCAAGGCTTTAGCCCCAGAGTGGGCCTGACCAGCCGCCACACAGAGGGACTCCAGATCAGCAGCAGCTGTGGCCATTTACAGATTTATCAACACATAGATGCGAAGAACAAAGTGAAAGGTCAGTACAATCTGGACTTTGGGACCCAGTAAGTGGGAGTGTGTGGCTTTCGCCCCCCGGGGCGAGAAACCGCTGAGCCTCCAGCACAGCCAGACAGTGCCATGTGGCAGCTTCAGCTCCTGGCCTGTGGAGTGTAGGGGGACCAAGCACCAGTCTGAGGGGTAATCGTTCTTGCTTTAACCTTCTTGGATCTGGATTGCAGTCTAGGGTGGAGATCCTGGGGTGTGTGTCCAGCTTGCCAGAGCATGTGGAGACCTCAAAGAGGGCACCCATCTAATACCTCTGGCAGCTGAGAAAACCCCAGCATTTGGGACGAAAGCTCCCCTGTCTGGTGGCAGAGTCCTACTGTGGCAAAAAGCCCAGAGGTCAAGTGGCTGAGGGGAGACATGACCAGGCAAAGGAAACAAAGCAGACAGAAGATTCCAACATTAGACTCCTATTTTGGGGACAAAAAGGAGCAAAGCATGGAACAGCAGGAAGACAGTGAAGTCAGAACTCCTGCACCAAAAGCTTCAAAGGAAAATACGAGCTGGTTACAGGCCATAGAGGACCTTAAGAAGTAGATAAGAGAAATGGAGGAAAAATTGGGTAGAGAAATAAGAACAATGCAAGAAAATTATGAAATGAGAGTCAACAGCCTGCATGAGGAAAATAACATCTCAAAAAATAGACTAACTCAAATGGCAGAAGAGGCTCAAAAAGCCAAAGAGGAGAAGAATGCCTTAAAAAGCCAAACTTGCCAGATGGAAAAAAGAATCTCAAAAGCTCACTGAAGAGAATCATTGCTTCAGAATTAGATTGGAGCAAATG
The DNA here is from genome assembly GCF_028583685.1 of Petaurus breviceps papuanus. NCBI lineage: Eukaryota > Metazoa > Chordata > Mammalia > Diprotodontia > Petauridae > Petaurus > Petaurus breviceps. The sequence continues at coordinate 1,748,665 of NW_027187338.1, forward strand.
GAAGCTAATGACTTTATGAGAAATCAAGATGCTGTTAAACAGATCCAAACAAATGAAAGAATAGAAGGCAATGTGAAATATCTCATGGGAAAAACCACTGACCTGGAAAATAGATCTAGGAGAGATAATTTAAAAATTATTGGACTACCTGAAAGCCATGATCAAAGTAAGAACCTAGAAATCATCCTCCAGGAAGTTCTCAAAGAAAACTGCCCTGATGTTTTAGAACCAGAGGGCAAAATAGAGGTTGAAAGAATCCACCAATCACCTCCTGAAAAAGATCCCAAAAAGAAAACTCCTAGCAATACTATAGCCAGGTTCCAGAATTCCCAGATTAAGGAGAGAATATTACAAGCAGCCAGGAAGAAACAATTTAAATATTGTGGAAACACAATCAGGATAACCCAGGATCTGGCAGCTTCTACACTGAGGGATCGAAGGGCTTGGAATATGATATTCCAGAGGGAAAAGGAGCTGGGATTAAAACCAAGAGTCACCTACCATGAGGTAAAACTGAGTATCATGTTTCAGGGGAAAATATGGTCATTCAGTGGAACAGAGGACTTTTAATAATGCTTGCTGAAAAAACCAGAGTTGAATAGAAAATTTGACATTCAGATACAAGAAGCAAGAGAAGCATGAGAAGGTAAACAGGGAAAAGAAATCATAAGGAACTTATCAAAGTTGAACTATTAACATTCCTACATGGAAAAAACAATAATTGTAACTTATGAAACTTTTCTCAGTCGTTGAATGGAATAGAAAAAAAATATATGTATATACATATATATGTCTCTATATATATAGACATATATGTCTATATATGAGGGTATATGGGCATATGAATACATATGTGAATGTGTGTATATATGCTTACAGGTATACATAGATAGAGGGCACAGGACCAATTTAACAGGAAGGGATGATACTTAAAAGGTGAAATTAATAGGTGAGAGATCAATATAATGAGAGGAGATGGGGAGAGACAGAATGGGATAAACTATCTCATATAGAACAGGCAAGGGAAAATGGTTACAATGGAGGGGAAGAATAGGAAGGCAAAAGAGAATGGGTCAACCTTATTCTCATTGAATTTGGCTTGAGGAGGGAATGAAATACACACTAAATAGGGTATTGTACACTCCAGGAGAGTAGGGGGGAAGGGGATGAGAGGGAGGATGATGGAAGGGAGGGCAGGATGGCGGGGAGGGAGTTGGAAGCACCTACTTTTGAAAAGGGACAGGATCAAAATAGAGAATAGAACAAGTGGGAGTTGGGATAGGAGGGAGGGAAATATAGTCAGTCTTTTACAATATATCTACTATGTTATTGTTTTGCATAGCCACACATGTACAACCTATACTGAACTGCTTATCTTCTCAGTAAGGGTGGGTGACAAGGAAGGAAGGTAATGAATCTGGAATTGAAAGTTTTAAAATCAAATATTCAAATATGTATATATATATATGTATATACTATTATTAATACTATCTTACATGTAATTGAGAAATAAGATATACAGGCACTGGGGCATAGAGACCCACTGGAAAAGTCGAAAGGGGTATGGGAGAAAATATGGGAGAGAGCAGATTGGAGGAGGGGATATCCTGTGGGGCTGCTATTTTGGGGCAGTGGGTAGGGGGAAATGGGGAGAAAATTTGTAACTCAAAATCTGGCGGAAATGAATGATGTAAATCAGAAGTTAATAAAGCATTTAAAATATTAAAAAAAAAAAACAACTAAACTACCATTACATTGTAAAGGGGAAAAAAGCTTTTAAATGGCAGAGAAAAGCCAAGAAGTTGCCTGAGCTATTCCCAATTTCGCTCATAAACAACATTAAATCAGGCCTCTAACCAGATTCTGGAGTTACAGAATCTACTAAAAAGTTGGAGTGAAGGAATTTTCCAACTTAAAGTAACTTAGGACTTTGGGAGATATCTGTCTCACTAGGGTAAAGGGGGAATGCAGCCCAGTGCAGACAATGTCTGGGCAAGCCATAGGAGTCTCTTAGCCACAGCACAAGTCAGTAACTGAAGTTCCTCAATTCTAGCCTAACAAGCCAATGGCAAAGCAGGCCAGTTGTGAGGCCTCCAGCCTCAGTACAGAAGGCAAACTGCCAGCCCAGGAATTCCTGGTGCAACTGGACCAGGCCACCCCAGCACAGTGGGCAAGTGCCAGCACCCAAGGCTCCTGCATTGAAAGCCAGTGATTAGGTCCCTAGCCCCCAGCAAAAGAAGTTTGGGACAGTGCCCACTATCTTCAAATAATACTCAAGAGCAGCATAAAAAGGTAAACAGGAAAGAAAGAAAAACATGTTATTCAGTAAGGTTAAATTGTTTACATCTCTACATGGGAAGATACTTGTAAATCTTAAGAACTGTATCTCTATTAGGGCAATTAGAATGATTATACATAGACAGAGGGTATGGGTAAAAGTTAACTTTGATGTGACAATATAAAAACATTAAGAAGTGAAAAAAAGGATTGTGCTTAGAGAAGAAGAAAGGGGGAGGCAGAATAGGGTAAATTATATCATATTAAGAGGCACAAAAGACCTATAACAATGGAAGGAAAGAAGGTAGGAGGTGAGCATAGTTTGAACCTTACTCTCATCAGATTTGGTTCAAAGAGGGAATAACATACACACTCAGTTGTGGGTAAAAACTTATCTTACCCTATAGGGAAGTAGTAGGGGAATGGGGAAAGAAAAGGGAGGAGGGGCTAATTAGAGGGAGGGCAGATTGAGGGAGGCAGTGGTCAGAGGCAAAATACTAGTGAGAAGGTAAAGGGTGAAAAGAGAGAGGAAAGTATAAAAGGTGGCAGTAAATAGGATGTAGGGAAATACACAGTAATCATAACTGTGAATGTAAATGGGATGAACTCTCCCATAAAATGGAAGTGAATAGCAGAGTGGATTAAAAAACAGAATCCTACAATATGTTGTCTACAAGAAACACATTCAAAGCAGAGATACACACAGAATAAGGGTAAAAAGCTGAAGAAGACTGTATTATCCTACAGTTGAAATTTAAAAAAAAAGCAGAGGTGGCAATCCTGATCTCAGACAAAGCAAAAGCAAAAATAAATCTAATTAAAAGAGGTATTGAAGGAAACTACATCTTGCTAAAAGGTAATATAGACAATGAAGTTATACCAGTACTAAATATATATGCGCCAAGCTGTATAGCATCTAAATTCTTAGTCAAGAAGTTAAGTGAGTTGGGGCAGCTAGGTGATGCAGTGAATAGAGCACTGGCTCTAGAATCAGGAGGACCTGAGTTCAAATCTGACCTCAGACACTTAACATTTATTAGCCATGTGAACTTGGGCAAGTCACTTAACCCCAACTTCCCTTTCTTCCCCCCTCCAAAAAGCAAAAAACAAAAACAAACAAAAAAGAAGTTAAGTGAGTTACAGGAAGAAATAGAGAGTAAAAGTATACTAGTGGAGGACCACAACTTTCTCCTCTCAGAACTAGATAAATCTAACCACAAAATAAACAAGAAAGAAGTTAAGGAGGTGAGTGAAATTTTAGAAAAGTTAGATATGATAAACCTCTGAGGAAAACTGAATGTGGATAGAAGGGAATATACCTTTTTCTCAGCAGTACATGGCACCTACACAAAAATTGACCATGTATTAAGGCATTAAAACCACACAATCAAATGCAAAAAGACAGAAATATTAAGAGCATCCTTTTTAGGTCATGATGCAATAAAAATTACTTGTAATAAATATCCATGGAAAGATAGACTAAAAATTAATTGGAAACTAAACAATCTAATCCTAAAGAGTATATGAGTCAAAAATCATAAAAGCAATCAATAATTTCATCAAAGAGAATGACAATAATGAGACAACATACCAAAATTTATGGGATGCAGCCAAAGCACTTATTAGGGAAAATTTTATATCTCTAAATGCTTACATGAATAAAATAGAGAAAGAGCAAATTAATGAATTGGGCATGCAACTAAAAAGCTAGAAAAAGAACAAATTTAAAATTCCCCATTAAATAACAAATAATAAATTCTGAAATTCAAAGGGGAAATTAATTAAATTGAAAGTAAGAAAACTATTGCACTAATAAATAAAGCTAAGAGCTGATTTTGTGAGAAAAAATAGTAAAATAGATAAACCTTTGGTTAATTTGATTTAAAAAAAAGAAAGAAGAAAATCAAGTTACCAGTATTAAAAATGAAAAGGGTGAATTCACCACCAATAAAGAGGAAATTAAAGCAATAATTAGGAGCTATTTTGTTCAACTGTATGCCAATAAATCTGACAATCTAGGTGAAATAGATGAATATTTACAAAAAAATATATATATATATAAATTGCTCAGATTAACAGAAGAGGAAATAAAATACTCAAATAACCCAATTTTATAAAAAAAGAAATTGAACGAGCTATCAGTGAACTCCACAAGAAAAAAATCTCTAGGACTAGGTAGATTTACAAGTCAATTCTACCAAACATTTAAAGAACAATTGATTCCAATACTATATAAACTAATTGGGAAAATAGACAAAGGAATCCTATCGTATTCCTTTTATGACACAAATATGATGCTAATGTTTAAACCAGGAAGATCCAAAACAATGAAAGAAAATTATAGACCAATCTCCCTAATAGAAATTGATGTAAAATTTTTAAATAAAATATTGATAAATAGATTACAGAAATTTATCACAAGGCTAATACACTATGATCAAGTGGAATTTATACCAGGAACACAGGACTGGTTCAATATTAGGAAAACTGTCAGTATAATTGACCATACCAATAACCAAACTAACAGAAAGCATATGATTATCTCAACAGATGGAGGAAAAGCTTTTAACAAAATACAACACCCATTCCTATTAAAAAAAAAGTTTCCCTTAAAATGATAAGTAGCATCTATCTAAAACCATCAGCAAGCATTATATGTAATGGGAATAAGCTAGAAGCTTTCTCAATAAGATCAGTGGTGACACAAAGATGCCCATTATCACCACTATTATTTAATATCATACTAGAAATATTAGCTTTAGCAATAAAGGAAGAAAAAGATTGAAGGAATTAAAATAGGCAATGAAGAAACAAAACTGTCACTCTTTGCAATGATATGATGGTACACTTAAAGAATCTTAGAGAATCAACTAAAAAACTACTTGAAATATTAACAACTTTAGCAAAATTGCAGGATATAAAATAAGTCAATATAAATCATCAGCCTTTCTATATATGACCAACAAAGCCTAATAGCAAGAGATAGAGAAATTTCATTTAAAATAACTGTAGACAATATAAAATATTTGGGACTCTACATGCCAAGAGAGGCCCAGGACAAACCCATATGAACATAATTACAAAACATTTTTCATACAAATAAAGTCAGATCTAAATAATAAGAAAAATATCGCTTGTTCATGGATAGACTGAGCTAACATAATAAAAATGACAATTCTGCCTAAATTAATCTACTTATTACATGCCATACCAATCAAACTACAAAAAAAATTTAATAAATCTAGAAAAATAATAACAAAATTCATCTGGAAGAACAAAACATCAAGAATATTAAGGGAGTTTATGAAAAAAGAATGCAAAGGAAGGTGGCCTAGCTATATATCTAAAACTATAAAAGCAGCAATCATCAAAACTATTTGGTACTGGCTAAGAAATAGAGTGATGGATCAGCGGAATAAATTAGTTATACAAGATTCAGAAGTAAATGACTACGATAATCTACTATTTAGTAAACCCAAAGACTCCAGTTTCTAAGAAAAGAACTAACTTTTTGAAAAAAACTGCTGGGAAAATTGAAAAACAGTATGGCACAAACTAGGCATAAACTAACATCTCACGTGATATACAAAGATAAGGTCAAAATGGGTACATGATTTAGACATGAAGGGGAAAAGTTATGACCAAACAAGAGATAGAGAACAGTATGAAACACAAAATGGATAATTTTGATTACATTAAATTAAAAAGGGTTTGTACAAACAAAACAATTGCAACCAAGATTAGAAGGAAAGCAGAAAGCTGGGAAATTATTTTTACAGTCAGTGTTTCTGATAAAGGCCTCATTTCTCAGATACATAGAGACCTGAGTCAAATTAATAAGAATACAAGTCACTCCCCAATTGATAAATGGTCAAAGGATATGACCTGGCAGTTTTCAGATGAAGAAATGAAAGCTATCTATAGTCATATGAAAATTCTTTAAATCATTATTTATTAGAGAAATGCAAATTAGAACAACTCTGGGGTACCACCTCACAGCTATCAGATTGGCTAGTATGACAGGAAAGGAAAATTGTAAATGTTGGTGAAGAGGTAGGAAAATTGGAACACTAATGCATTGTTAGTCGAGCTGTGAACTGATCTAACTATTCTGGAAAGCAACTTGGAACTATGCCCAAATGGCTACAAAACTGTGCAAACCCTTTGATCCAGCAATACCATTACTAAGTCTGTATCCCAAAAAGATCATTTAAAAGGGGAAAGTACCCATATGTATAAAAATATTCATAGCAATTCTTTTTGTGATGGCAAAGAATTAGAAATTGAGAGGATGCCCCCCATAGAGGGGAATGGCTGAACAATTGTGGTATATGAATGTAATGGTATACTATTTTGCTATAAGAAATGGTGAGCAGGTAGATTTCAGAAAAACCTGGAAAGACAACAATTCATATAATGAATTGTTACTGAGTAAAGTGAGTAGAACCAGGAGAAAATTGTACACAGAAACAGTAACATTGTACAACTGTCAATTTTGATAGATTTAGCTCTTCTGAGCAATATGAAGATCCAAGACAATTCGAAAAGACTCATGATAGCTAATGCTATCCACATCCAGAGAAAGAACTATGGTGTCTCAATGCAGATTGAAGCAGACTATTTTCACTTTTTTTGTTTTTTTTCTTGTGGTTTTTTTCTTTTGTTCTGATTCTTCTTTCACAATATGACTAATGTGGAAATATGTTTAACATGATTATACATGTATAACCTATATCAAAATTACTTGCTGTCTTGGGAAAGGGAAAGGGAGGGAAGGATAAAAATTTGGAACTCAAAATTTTATAAAAATGAATGCTGAAAACTATTTTTATGTGTAATTGGAAAAAATAAAATACTATTAAATGGGGGGGGGAGGGAAGCTTTGAAAGAGTTAAGAACTATTATCAATGCAATGACCAACCACATTTCCAGAAAACATGATGAAATATGTTATCTACCTGACAGAGAGATCGTGGTCTAAAGGTGCAGAAACATACATTTTTGGACATGGTTACTATGTTGATTAATCTTGCTTGACTGAGCTTATTTATTACAAAAGTTTTTTTTCTTTCTCTTTATTCATTTAGAAAGGGGGGGCAGGGGTCAGTTAAAAAAGATACACCTTTAACAATAATAAATTTTAGGGGCGGCTAGGTGGTACAGTGAATAGAGCACCAGCCCTGGACTCAGGAGGACCTGGGTTCGGATCTGACCTCAGACATTTAACACAAAAACTAGCCGTGTGACCTTGAGCTAGTCACTTAACCCCAATTGCCCTCAAAAAAAGTAAAAAACAATAATAAATTTAGAATGAAAAATATACATGAGATTAAAACCAAGAATAGTATTTATTTTGAAAATAAGCTTCTTCATCAGTTGGTTTTTGATTTGGATAATGAGCCTTCACCACAGAAAAAATAGATTTTGGAAATATAAATTTTTCTGCACACATAACATATACATTTCAAAGTATGAAATGTTATTGTATCAAGTTTGCAGAGTTCTTTGAATAGTAGCTTTACTAATTATTCATTGTGAACAATAATATGCAAATATATTTTTCAGCACCAGCTACAATCTTGAAATTCAGTTTTACAGAACTGCAATGTTAGTGGTAACTTTTAGGGAAATCTCTTGCTATTTACTTAATAATACTATCATTTGAGATCAGCATACTATAGTAATGCTGCCAAGTTAGTTACTTTTCTACACATTTTATTGTAGAACTTTTTTTGTCAATGGAAATCCATAAAACTATTAAATGGTATTTCTTTATTTTAACTCTAGAAGGATCTTTTTTTTACTATTTCACTATTGAGGGGAGAAATATTTTATGTCTTTTTAATAACACTAAAGCAAAATAAATATTTTATAATGAGCAGAGTCTAGACAGCTAAAACTACTCCTGAGTATAGACTTACACAGAAGTCTCTTATGCTCAGTTAAAGTATTCCCTCTTCATTTTGTTATTATTTCTACAAAATTTTGGTCAATACCATATATATATATCCAGGTATATTTTTGTGCCAGACAACTGATGAAGCAGCAGGTCTAACTAATGATCCCAGATTAAACAATAGAAGGTAATCAAAATTTATTCAGTTACATTAAGAAAAGCTTTCACAGAGCAATAGTGAAACAGTTTCAAAGGTTAAGAAAATCCTGATATTTAGAGTATGCTTCTGGGTGTTTGCAGTTTCTTTTCTTTAACCTGCAAGCTCTGGATTTTAGCTCTGATATTCCTAGGGCTTTTCTTTTTGGAGTTTATTTCAGGAGGTGATCAGCAGATTATTTCTGTCTTTATGTTATGTTCTGGTTTTCATAGACCTTAGTAGTTTTCATTAATGATATCTTGAAATATAGTACCCAAGACTTTTTTTTCAGGCAAGCATTCTTATAATGATTCTTAGAATATCTCTCCTTGACCTATTTTCTAAGTAAGTTGCTTTTATTATATTAAATACATTTTCTTATTTTTTTCAATTTTTAATTTCTTTCTAATATTTCTTTCTATCTCTTGAAGTCATTGATTTCTGTTTTGCTTATTCTATCTTTCAGGGAATATATTCCTCAAGCAAAGTTTACCATTTTCTCTTCTAAGAACTTTGTTCTCCTTCTAATTCTTCCTTCAAGAACTTTTATTTCTTTTTTTAATCTTATATCATTTCTTCTAGTTATGCATTTAGTCCTTATGGAAGATTCATTTTTTCCTTTGGATTTCTGCTTGTGGTTATTACCAAGTTACTCTCTCCTTCGTGGGGAGGCGGGGGGGGGGTTGGAATGGAGAACCTCACTAGACTGGAAATACTCTTTATTCTGGCAGATGCTTTCTTTGATGTACTCATCCAGTTTCAGCTCCTAAATTGGAGCTTTTTGCTACAGACAGTGTCTGGGCTTTGTGCTAGAGACAGTGTCTACTCCCTGCTGAATTTATACATGGAGGAGTTCTACCTATGTGTTCCCACTCTGGGGCCCTGGGGTCTCCTTTCCTATTGCCTATCACTGATTGACTTTGTGTGCACTTCAGAGCTGGAAGAAGTCACTTATTTATAGTATCTCATTGGATTTCCTTATTATTACTTGATCTGATGTAAATTTCATGTTATCACTGGAGGAGGTATTGTGGAGTGAGCTAGGAAGCCTGCCAATATTCATAAGCAACCATCTTGACCAGAAGTCCCCACCATGCACTTTTCCGTTACTCACTGGGTGACTTTCAACTTTAAATTTTTAGAAACGTTGTTACTCCGTGACTTGTAGACATCCAGTATCTCCAAGAGATTAATAATGTTTAAAAAAAAAAAGTATGGGCCTTTGTTTCAGCGAGAAATTTGGGGGCATTAAAAAATATACACAGTTTCCTAAATGCAATCCAACCTCTTTTCCTCCTGCTTTTAAATTCTAGACCCAGTTCATTGTCCATCTGCTTTATTGGTCCGATTTATGTGTGCTGATAGATTGGCTCTATGGGCTGCCCGACCGAATGCATGCTATAATCTAGACAACAGGCATTCTTTACTCACTTAATTTTTCCCGTGTAGATAGTTAGACCATACTCTGTCGACTCATCATGGATCTCATTTTAGACAACACTGTGGGAATTGAAATAATTGACACAGCAGTATCTGCAAACAGGAGCAGCTGGAAGACCTCACCATCTTTAGGCAATTCCTCTTCCATTTGGACTCTATACTAGACACACTCCATGACAGTAACTAACACCCATGACAAGTACATTATCTTCCTCTTTTTGTACCTGATTTGATATTAATAATCAGAAGGCTCTCCAATAGTTTTCTCTATGATCATATATATCATTCAAGGAATTGAATATGATTTTGACATATGCATGAAAGTAACCTTATTAGAGGCACTCTACCAAATAAAATGCTTTTTGATAGTCAACAAAGAATAAGCACATTGGAATAATGTGTTCTCTGCACTTTTTAGTCAATTGTGTAAGATCTGTGATTTATTGTAAAACACTGAGAAAACCTCTCTATTCCTCTCTTATGCCTTCATCAAGGATGCTTCAATACATATAGAGATTACTCTCATAACGATTTTGTAGAGGTGGGGAAAAGGGAATTTGGGGCAACAGGGTATATTTTCTTAATCCTTTTTTCTATAAGAATAAAGTCAGTCTGTTATTTTTCCCCAAGATTTTGATATCCTTCCACTTTTCAGATATCTTGGGGAATTAATCCTTCAGTGCCCTCAAAATTGCATCATCTCCAACATAGACACAAGATCATAGAATTTTAAATTTACACCATAAAAGGACCTTATAGGCCATAAAATCTAAGTTCTCATTTTATATGTAACACCCCCTCCCAAGATACTTTTCCCAATTTCCACTTAAATTGTTAGACAAGGTCATCAGAGGGTGATTAACTACTTCTCATCTCAGAGGACCAGTGAAACCCTGAGAAGCTGGGTCATTTCTATTGCTTTTACTCACAATCTGCCATCCAATATGGTTTCTCCCTTCCTCCCTCTCCCTATTGATTATCAGCCAACCACACTTAATTAGCTTTTAGAAAGGGGTATTTACTGAGATGGTATAGCCCTTAACACAGACACTGCTTCATCCACCAATAGTCTGAGGACATTAGTGCTAACATTAATGGGAAGTTCAAATCTGATCTTTCAAAGGGCATTTCTTTTTTTTTTTTACCTTTGGTCAAGATGGAGGACAGGAGAAAAGACGGAGATTCTCTTTGTTCTTCACCGTCCCTAAGAAATACTTTCTACAAAGGTTGGCCTGAGCTGTTCTGCCTTAGATTGGCCTGTTATTAGAATGGTGAAGTTTTAACTGGCTTCCTATTTTATCTAGGCCCCACAGAGCACTAATGATTCTCTTCGACCCACAAGACATTTTCCTGTGAGTACTGTATGTGTTTCCATTCCACTCCTACCTAGGCTTCACCTTTGATTGATTCTGTAACTCAATCAAAGCAGTGTTCACACTTCATATTAATTGGAGTTGAGGAGTAAGATCTTGCATATAGATGAGTAAACTCAGACTGAGAGTGACAGATCTAGTGAATGTCTGAATGTCAGAGTTGGGGTTCAAGCCAAGGTCTTCTTGATTCTAAGTCAAGGCTCTAACCACTACTGCCTGCTACCTCATACATCTTCTATGCATCTTTGGTCTTGTCCAGTTGTTCTTCATACTTTTTCTGCTTTTTCTAGTGCTACTTCTACTTTCTCATATGAAATATTGTATACTAGAAAACTATGGAGTTAGAACCTAAGTGGAATGTGGCTCCACTACCATTGATGGAGAAAAAAGCATTTGATATATAAATTTTTACAGATCTTTTCCATTTTTTGTATTTGCTGTCCTCTTTTCAGTTTTAACCTTAAATGCTCTCAATGGTGCAGTCTAAGAGGGTCTCTCGCCCAACTTTCTGAAAATGTATTTTTACTTCAACTGCTTCTGGCTCTTTTATAAGGCAATATTACTTATAATTTTCTACTGTGCACCTCTATAAGATTTTACAGATAAGTTCATATTTTAAATTGATATTGCCTTTGGATATCACATCTTTCCATTTGGCAAAGCAACCCAACATTTCCTGACTGCGATGGTTTCTCAGCTTTTTTGGACTTGTCGTTTTAGTAGTGACCAATACATTTTGGTTAAACTTCCTTAGGAAAAGTGATAGTCCATGTCGACATCTGTCCTTTTATGTATTTCTCATTTTTCATTATCAGCAGCTTATTTATGTAACATAAGGTCAGGTTGGAATTACTTCTATTGCACATCATATCTTCTCATTTTTAATCTTCTACGATGATATCGATTTTAATCTTTTTTCTAACAAGGCAATGGTCTGATTGAACACAGATGGCTGATTTGAGAATGACTCCCACACCAGTAACCAACCATTTCCTGTCTGTTAAAATACAATCAATTTTTTCTTTAGTAATACCATTTGGTCCTTGACAATTCTTCTTCTGAAGAAAATATTCATTGCAAAAATGAATGAACAAAGAATCCTAGCAGGTGATATTGAAAAAGTATTGTGATACTTCATGCACTGAAATTAATTAACTTAAATTATTACCATGCAAGTATATTTGTATCAATGGCTAGTGTTATATTTATAATAGAACATTTATTGAAAAGAAAAAGTATTTAAACCATTTAATTTAGTATTGCAATGAATGGAGTGCCAAGTCTGAAGTCAGGGGAATTTAAATACAGCCTCAGATATTGAGTAGCTGTGTGATCCTGGAGAAGTCATATAACCGCTGTCTGGATCTCCTACTGTGTACTGGGCCATCTCCAGTTGTCCTGATCTGTATCTGGCCACTGGATTCAGATGGCTCTGGAGGAGAGAGTGAGGTTGGTAACTTTGCACAACCCTCCCTCACTTAAATACAATTCACTTTCATGTCATGGCTTCACTGATGGCATGGTTCTCTTCAAGAACGAAGGACAGGGCAGCTAGGTGGTGCAGTGAATAGAACACCGGTCCTGGAGTCAGGAGGACCTGAGTTCAAATCCAGCCTCAGACACTTAACATTTACTAGTCGTGTGACCTTGGGCAAGTCACTTAAGCCTGCCTTCCCCCCCTCCAAAAAAAGCAAAAAAAAGAACAAAAAACAATCTCTGTGACGGGCAGTAGGAGCTGCCCCACTGGCGACCCAACTGGAAGTGGCCAATTGGAGAACAGAGTTCTTTCCTTCCTTCCTTCCTTCCTCCCTTCCTTCCTTCCTTCTTTCCTTCCTTCCTTCCTTCCTTTCCTTCTTTCCTTCCTTCCTTCCTTCCTTCCTTCCTTCCTTCCTTTCTTTCCCTTTCCTTCCCTCTGTCCAAATGGGGTATCATACCCTTGCCTGCAGGTGCTCTGCCCAAAGGAATATAAACTTTGATAGCTGAAGCCCAGAAAGGCATCTTGAGGTTCATGGACTATATTTTTTTATCTTAAAGACCATGTCTTAAACCCAAATCACTCTGGCTAGGTCTCAGGACAAGTCCCACTTGGTCATTGCTTGGGCCCTGATTGGCTCAGGGTGAATGGTTTCTGTTTTGCCCAGAAACCAGTCCTAGGGTCTTCCCCTCCCAGGTTGATATTTTTTGACTAGGTAAAACAGGCTATTCTCTGCCTCATTTCTTACCTAGCCTTAATCACTCTCTGGGCCTTGCCTCAATCAAACTTGTGCTTGTCCTTCATTTTCAAAGAGGACCATGACATCAGGGAAATAATGACATGACTTGCAGTTGACTTTGATTTGAGTGAGGGAGAGCTGTACAAGGTCAACAGCCTCACTTTCTTCTCCAGAGCCATGTGGATCCAGTGACCAGATATTCATCAGCATGACTGGAGATGACCCAGGATGCAATGGGAGACCCTGGCCCTTTTAGGCGAAGGTCTTTTCAGGTGCTCATTTAGCATGAGGTAACAGCCTATTCACTGAATAGACCTCTTTAAGAAGTGAGTCAAGGGATGGCCTCTTCAATTAAAAAAAATCAAACTGGTCAGTGGGGCGAACACCCACAGTGGTCAAAAGAGAAACAGTTGCTATTTACATTCCCTAGGAGCCAGGAGGGGCCAAAATATAGGCATTAAATGGTATTTGGGCAGGGACCTATTGTGATCCAACCTATCAACTCCAGAGTTTAATGTGTCTAAGGTTTTGGAAAGACAGAAAGAAAGAAGGAAAGGAAAGAAGAAAAGGAAGGAAGGAAAGGAAGGAAGGAAGGAAGGAAGGAAGGAAGGAAGGAAGGAAGGAAGAAATCTAACCAGTAAACCACCAGTTAACTGGGCAGCTTCTGGCTATAAAAATTTACCTTTCTTTAACGAGGAGAGTGAGGAGATTAAATTTTTCATTAAAAATAATTTTTTAAATTAAAGGGGCCATCCCTTGACTTACTTATTAAGAGTTCTATTCACTAAAAGGGCTTTACCTCACTCTAAGTGAGAACCTAGATAGGCCTTAGCCTAGAAGGGCCAGGGTCTCCCATTGCATCCTGGGCCATCTCCAGTCGTCCTGATGAATATCTGGCCCCACGTGGCTCTGGAGGAGAAAGTGAGCCTGGTAACCTTGCACAACTCTCCCTCACTCAAATCCAAGTCAAACGCAAGTCATATCATTTTCTCGATTTCATGATCCTCTTCAAAAATGAAGGATAAACACAACCTGTGAGTAGTCCAAGCTGCTTGAATGGGGACCCAGACAGTTGGATAATGCAGCTCAGTCAAACTGAGACCTGTTAAAGACCTTAGCTTAAAGAGGTCAAGGTCTCGAGCAGCATCCAGGGCCATCTCCAGTCATCCTGACCTATATCTTGCCACTGGACCCAGATGATTCTGGAGGAGAAAGTGAGGCCAGTGACTTTGCACAGCCCTGCCTCACTTAAATCCAATCCACTGGCAAGTCATGGCATCATCTTCCTGATGTCATGGTCCTCTTCAAGAATGAAGGACAAGCAGCAGCAACAACCTCATCTGTAAAGTGGAGATAATAACAGCACCTGTCTCCTAGAGATTTTGTGAAGATCAAATGAGATAATCTTTGTACAGTGCATGGTACAGTGCCGACACAATACTCTCTATAAAAATCTGCTATAATTATTATTAGTACCAATAGTGATTAACATTGATATAGTAAATAAGCCTTTGAACTCTCATTTTTTTAATTCTTGAACCAATATATTTTTCTATGTCCTTTCTTTGCTGTGACATTACCACATACTAAAGTATAAGCTAATTTTGTTTATAGGGTTCCTATCAAATTATTCATAGAATTTGCTGGAAATCACAATCTATGAATTCAGAGATCATGGGTTCAAATCCAACCTCCAATGCTTACCCATGTGACCTTGGGGAAGTCACTTAACCTCTCTGGGGCCTCAGTTTCCCCATATGGAAAATAAAGAGTTTAAACTAGATAGCCTAGATGACCACTAAGGTCCCTTCCTGCTCTCGATCTATGATACTATCAGCCTCATTCTTTAGAACAGATGTTGGTACAAAAGCCACAATTATTGTCATGGCAATCTTCCTGCAAATACTAACCATGAGCACTTTAATACAAGACAGTCAAGTGCATCATGAAATGATGCTTCTTGTTTCCTTTGGACATGTGCTAAAACCAGCACAGCCAGTTCCATTATTTGCCTCTCCCAGGAGAGCCCATGAGCCATGCCTGCAGATAGCTGCACCTCCCTCTTGTCTTCTGGCTTCATTTATGGTGAAAATGACAATATTGACATGATTCAGTTCCTACAGCAGTGTTCTCACTAGTTGGCGACTGGACAAGTATTTCACATTTAGAGAACCAGTGTCTAAATTGCTGCTTATAAATGGCCCAAAATCTGTGATTTTCAGCATCTTCCACACCCTTTCCCATCCTTCCACCACCTTCACAGAGTGAACCACAGGGGACCAAGGGACATTTTGAAATTTTGCTTCATGAGTTACCATGGACAAAGGATTCATCACCAAATGATCAACCTACAAGGGACAAGCTTTTTCATGTTGGAGTCATCTAGTCCTTGGAAAATAGACTTACCCTGTTGATAAAAGCATATCTAAAGTCATTCCAGTATTATGGGAACTACCAGAGCTGTGCTTCCCAGTACAGACTTTCAGAACCCAGAAGCACCTCCATGACACAGTGAGGTGTTAGACTAGGACTCTATTTCCCCTCTCCAGCACCTGGCAACTATGCATTGTACATAGTAAGCACTTTTAAAAAATATACTTAATGAATGAATGGATGAATATATAAAGAGTATTGTATACTTTGTTATTGCTTCCCAAAAGGACACATTTGCATTCTGGTTTGCATATAATTTGCATGTTTCCTTAATGTCATAAGCACAGTACCCTCCAGTGTCATCTAGAACCTGGCATTTTGAGTTGGGTTGGGCCAGGCTGTAAATAATAATGGTTACTCTGCATTCAGATGCATCCCTACCCTGCCGACCTCTCCAAGCACTAGGAGTGGCCCAGTGGGCTAAGCAGGTGACAACAGCTGTCTCCTACTACAGGACAATAGCTCAGGGTGCTGAATGGTCCCGCTGACACCTGGAGTCAGTAAAGGCAGGTTTGCAATTCTGTAGGAGATATAAATGTGATTCTACATGGAAAGTAGTACTTTTTACTTTTTGTGGAAGCAAAGAATTGGAAACAAAGTAAATGTCCATCAATTGGGAAAAGCTAAACAATCTGTGCTACATGAATGTAATTGAACATTATGGTGCTATACGAAACAAGGAACATAAATACAGAGAAGCATGGAAACATTTACATGAACTGATGCAAAGCGAAGTCAGCAGAGCCAAGAAAACCGCGTACATATGTAAATGTGTATATATACATACATATATGTGTATGTATGTACATATATATATACATACGCACATACACATAAAACTACAAGAATGTAATGGAAAAAGTAACATCAAAATAAGAGAAAATGACCATTATAAATTTTGAAAGAACATGCTTGACTCCAAAGAAGAGATATGCAAAGACATCTTCCCCCAATTCCTACTCCTTTACAGAGGTGGGGGGGAGGGGGTGTAGGCTAATGGTGTGGAATGTTGTATATATCAGATTTTATTCAACGTATCGATCAGTTTTACTGAATGTTTTTCACCTTTGGAGTAGTGAGGGAGGGGTGTTAAGAATCTTGCCAGGAAGATTCTAAGCCTCGGAATAGGGAAGAAGGTGATGCCAAGACACTGGTGCAGCAGGGTGGGCAGAGATATACTTGAAATGCCCCACGCTGGAGCAAAGCTGCCCTAAATTAAAACCTCATCAAAATCTCTGGTCACATGAAAAATGAACCATTCTCTGAATGTTTTTCATCCTGTAAACCAACTTTGGAGCTGCTTGGTCCCATCCATCTCTGGAATGATGCACATCTCCTGAAAATCCAAGATTGAAGAGAGAAGCAGGTGCCCTTCACTACAACACAAGGAAACTCTCCAGCAATAAATTTCAGCAATTCCATTCGGAACTCATACAATTTCTTCCTTTCTCATAAACTACTTTTCCTTTCAGGCATTCCTGAAAGAAAATGGCAAATCGCTTATACTTTGACTCTCAATTTTCTTTAGTGGAGACTCGCCACTAGGCACAGCCTCACCTTGTGATTTCTCGGTGATGAATTTTCCTCATAAACTTGCTGCTAGAAGTAAAGGACTAACAGTAGGGGAAGGGAGTCCAAGAGCTGGCCCCTGACTTGAGGAAAGGAGGGGGAAGAATTTTAAGAGTTATTTTGCCTCTGATTGGATGTCTAATATCCTCCTCTAATGACTTGGGGTGAATGGGACCAGGGACACACCTGGATCAGAAGTGGGGTTCACTGCCACATTGTTATCAGTAGGTATTCACAGAAATCTAAAAACAGTGAAAACTGGAAGGGATTTCAGAGACCCTCTAAACAAAAGATGAAGTGTTTAAAGGTACTATTGGGGTCACCTAGTCTAATCTCCTCTTTGTACTGATAGGAAAACAGAGATAGAAAGAGGCAGAAGTATTCACCCAAGGTGATGCAGTAAATATTGTTCTGACTTCAAATTCAGAAATCTTTCCACTATACCATGCTCCCCTGGCCCTCTCCACATCATGCTGCCTGTACTTTGGCCATTATTTCAATCCCTCACCCCAACACCACACACACACACACACACACACACACACACACACACTCACACATCTCACCAAAACCTTAGATTCAACCCCTGGAATCCAGGACTCTGATAAGTAAGTTTTTGCCTTAGCTGACCCAGAGCCAGGCCTCCATTTCTCAATACCTCCACACCATGCTGCCCAGCCTACTCCATCCCACTGCTTTCCAATTCCACTTAATGAGTTATATTCCCCAATTGGAGGCAGTTAGGTGGTGCATTGAATAGAGACCTGATTTGAGACCTGAAGTCAGGAAGATTCATCTTTTGTGTTCAAATCCAACTTTTGACACTTATTGTGTGACCCTGGGCAAGTCACCTAACTCTGCCTCAGTTTCCTTATCTATGAAAGGAGCTAGAGAAGAAAATGACAAACCATTCCAGTATCTCTGCCCAAAAAAAACCCAAATGGGGTCACAACGAGTCAGACACGACTGAAAAACGACTAAACAACAGAAAACAGCTCCCCAGTTAGGATCTAAGCTCCTTGAGAGCATGGATCATATGGGCTTGCTCATATTTATATCCCCAGCATTTGGCACAGTTCCTGGAGCAGGGTAAGTGCTTAATGGATGTTCTATCTATTATCTCTTTCTATAGAGAGACAGAGGCTGAAAGAGATCAATCTAGCTACCAACCAACCACCCTCCCCATTTTATATTTGGGGAAATCAAGGCCCAGTGCAACAAGGGGTCACTCACAGACAGTGAGTGGCAGAAACAGGATTAGCCCCATACAGAGACAAGGCCGTCCACCAAGATCACAGAAACACAACCTTTTTCCTGTCTCCCACCCACACACACTCACCCCCAAAGCAGAAACGTTTTCAAATGGTAACGTTGTGCCAAAATTTTTTTTTTGCTGCAACGATTCCTTCTTGTATAAGTCATTCCCATGACAACGCATAGAAAGTAGAGCTGGGAGCCAGACGCTTTGCTCATTCAGCTCAGCAGAGTGATACCCGACACCCGTCTCCGGTGAATGGATTCTGAGAGGCTCAGAAACAACATTGACTTAATAAATCGGCTAATTTCACGTCTCAGGGTCAGGCTTGTGAACTGAAGGTTGATAAGTGAGGTCTCAGGATAATCAATCCCCCTTGATGGTAAAATGATAAGAGAGAGAGAAAATTGACTATCCTGTCTTTCCTCCCAAACCTCCCACATCTCTTCCAGGGGCAAATGTGTTACCATTCAGCCCCCTTCTCCTCAGTTATGTCTCATATATTGAGACGATTAATGAGAAGTTGAGATAAGTGAAACTAAAGTCAAGGTACAAAAGGAAGGATCGTGGGTCAGAGGCCCTGGGTTTGAATTCTGCCTCTACCACTTGTCTGTATGATCCTGGGCAAATTATTTCTCTGGGCCTTAGTTTCCATATCTGTAAAATCAGGGTTGGATTAGAGGGCCTTCTGGTTCTGAATCTAAGATCCTTTGTAAGGGGTGGCCCTGGTAGAACTCCTCTTTTCCACTGCCCAAGATGGAAACTCTAACACCGACCACCAGCCTGGCAAAGGACCGTCTTTGTCTTGATAACTTTTGCTGGATCAAGTTAATGAATATGGATTACTATATGAGCCCAACACAGCTACAGAGGAAAACAACTCCAATCACTTGTCTTTCCTTCCTCCAGTCCCTAGACTATGTAATGTCTAACAGAAAGTGGTAAAGTAGGCAAAGAAAAAAATCTATGGGATATCTTTGATCATGCTCCCTGGCCTGATGTACACAGTAATAAGAATAATAACAAATGGCATTTACAAGACGTCTTAAGGCTTTTATAGTGCTTTTCACATATGATCTCACAACAATCCTGTAAGGTAGATGCTATTATTTTCCCCATTTTACAAATGAGGAAACTGAGACTCAGCAAAGTTGAGTGATTTTCCCATGGTAACCTAGCAAGTGTCAGAAGTGGGATTCAAATGCATGTCCTTCCTGCCCTCAGATCTGGCGTGGTCTTCACCATGCTATGCTGCCCCTCTCTATTCTATTAATTGGTTGTGCTAATGTCCCAAAGAAGCTTTCTTAAACTGACCTATACCACCCAGTTCATGCCCTGCCCATCTCCTCCTAATAGGAATTATATAATAGGGAGAATGGCTACTGAGAGGAATGTAAGTGATGTCGCTTCCCTGTTAACTCTCACTCACAGATAGCCTCAGTCCCACACTCTAAAATACAAGTCCAGCCAGATAGTGGCCACAGCACCATGTTAACTGATCTGCGTGGACCAGTCTTGGCACACAAAGTGGGGCCAGTCTGGCTTCTGGGGGCGGCAAGGTTGGGGCTCTTCAGGATACCAAGTCCTACACGAGGTCCCTCTCCACATCACCCCGTACTCTTTGGGAGTAGGGCCAGTCAGCCATGCTAACACTGGCCACCCCACATTCTATGGGCAAGGCCTACTGCTTCCAAGTGAAAGTGACCAGCCTGTAAGGGTGACAGTGGCTATGCTCTCTAGGTGATTGTTTACAACCTACCTCAGCTGTGAATGGGACCCCAAGCTATAGCAGCTGTCAGCTGGGAAGGCTCCAGCTCCTGACAGATGTGTTGAAGACAGACTAACATCTGGATAAAAGCAAGGTGAGGCAGGGGCCATGAGCCTCTTCTAAGGGTGACCTGGGGTAGTGGGCACTGCCTTACCCAACAGCCCCTCTCCCAGGGAGCAGCAATTGCTTGAGTTCCTTGGCACAGTTCCATGGCCCGGCGCCCCAAAAATACATCCGACCCACTCTGAGGAGGGCACTGTGCCCTGAGTAAAATCAATGCATCCTCTCATGTGTTTAATTCAGCTCTTGCCTTGTGCCTGTCAAGATTTTGCTCAGAGTCTGGCAGGGAAGATAATTGTCTAAGTTGAACATGTGTGATGTAGGCATTAACAAGAGAGGCAAGAGAAATGGTGATCTGCCCGAGGCCCCAAGCTGTGCACTAACCAAGGTTCTATTCAAAAAGAAACAAAATCCATATATATCATAGACCTGCCTCATTATCTGGGGCCATGGGAGGCAGTGTGGCATAATGGATAGAGTTCTAGACTTAGAAACCTGGGCATGAATCCCTGTAAGGCAAATCACACAACTTTTCAAAGCCTCCATTTGTCTATTTGTAAAATGGAGATAATATCTGTAGTGAGCAGCTAGATGTTGCAATGGATAGAGATGTAGAGCTAGCATCAGGAAAATCTGAATTTAAATCTGGCCTCAGACACTTAATAGCTCTGTGACCCTGAGCAAGTCACTTAACCTCTGTTTGCCTCCATTTCCTCATCTGTGAAATGGGTATAATAGTAAGCACCTACCTCCAAGGTTGTTATGAGAATAAGGTTGTTGTGTAAGGCCCCTAGCACAGTGCCTGGAATATAATAGGTGCTTAATAAATGCTTGTTTCTTTCCTTCCTAGATGAGTACTAGTCTCTTGGCCCAAATTAATTAGATGCCAGGATGTTGGAAGATTTTGAGTGGGATCAGTGAAAGAAATTTGGTAGTGATTCATCTTTTAGGGATCATAAAGAATGGGAGAGGTGCCACAGAAGTGAAGGAGATGAAACAACCCAATTCATGAAGACTTTTGTAAACTAATGAAGGGTAAAGCAAGCAATCAAAAAACAAACAGAAAAAACCCAATATATGAAATAGCTACACCAAGATAAATGAAAAGATCACTAAAAGGTAGCCAGCCTCTGAGAAACTAAAGCAACAATCACTGATGGTCCTAGAAAACAGAGTAAAATAAACCTTTTTCCTCAAAGCAGAGAGGTGGGGTTCTAATAAGAAGAAGATCATTTACATTGCCAGATGGAGTCGTTGACTTTGGTGGTTTTCTCTGTTACAAGGGAAGAGTCAACCTAGAGGAGGAAGGGCTTCCCCCTGACCAGGAATGATTCTGTTGTGAATACAAAAGTTATTGGGGGGGAAAAGCATTTAGCTAAGAAAGAAAAAGAAAATATCCTAATTTTTAAAGTAATGATGTTCAACCCCAGTAGAATTCTAGACCAGAATATCAAATAAGTGGTTTGGGAACATTTAAAATGGGAATTGATCATCAGTAGGACTAGACACATATTCATTTGCCAGAACATAGAATTTAGAGCCTGAAAAAAATCCTTAGACATCATCCTATCTGACACCCTAATTTTATACATGAAGAAATTGAGACAAAGAAAAGCAAGTATCCTTCTCCAAGGTCACACAGTTAAGTAGCAGAGTCAGGATTTGAATTCATATTCTTTGACCCCAAATCCCATATTAATATTAAGCTCATTTCTTTTTTTGGTAAGCCTGGTAGATTGGAAGATTATTTAAAATTATTTGAACAAACAGACTGAAAAAAGTATTGACTAATGTCATATTGGGTGTCTTTAGTGGAGTGCCACAGGACTCTGTCCTTGGCTCTGTTCTGTTCAGTACTTTTACCAATTCCTGAAAAGATGATGTTAATAACATGCTTATGAAATTTGCAAATGACCCAGAATTGGGAGCAATAGTTAATGCTTTGGATGAAAGAATTAAGATTCAAAAAGATCAGCAGGATGAATATAATAAGATGAAATTTAATAGTGATTAAAATTTAAATTCATGTACTGAAGGTGAAAAAGTCAAGTGCACTAATGCAGAATGGAGCAGGGTTAACTAAACAGCTGTTCATGTGGAAAAGGCCTGGGTATTGCCTACAAACTCAACCTATTCATCCTTTCATTCATTTAATGATCATTTATCAAGCACCTACTATGAGCAAAACACTATTCTAGGCTCAATCTGTCTTAACAATGTAATACAGTAATGAAAAAGAAGGCCAATGTAATGGAATAATTACAATAAGATATTGGAATTAAAGTCTAGTGTCCAGAAAAATGGATCTGATAGTACTGCTGCCCTCAGCCCTGGTAAGACCTTATCTGGCATCTCATATTCAGGCTTCTGCCCCACATATTAAGAGAAATGTGGATAACAAGTTCAAGGAAACCCAAAAGAGGGTACCTAGAATGATAAGGTGACTCAAAATCATGCTATATGAAGGAATGAATGAAAAAGCATCGATTAAGCATTTATGTTCCAAAAATTATGTTAAATGCTAGAGACAAAAATTAAAAAGCAAAGCCCTGAGGGGTTTTAAAGAAGAGATAACCCATTGGAGGGTCACTTTGGTCCTGAAAATTCAAAGGATGATGAGTAAGTCCATAATGGAACAGATTAACATGTCCCATCCAGGAACAAGGGCAGATTTGCCACTGTTTAACTATAACTTGATCATGGTTCATGACTCTAGCATTGAGGGACAAATAGGCAAAGTGAGGAAACTATAGTGGGGGTAGCCAGAGAGGAATGGACCTTGCCCCAGAGTATGGCCTCTGATGTGTGCCAGAAGAGGGTTGTCAAAGAGAGTGGAGATGAGATGGCTAGAGAGAAGTGAATTGTAGCTGATGTACAAAGACTGGTTGAAGACATTTGAAATGTTTTACCTGCACTAGGTGGTGCCATAGTGCACAGAGTGCTGGACCTGCAGTCAGGAAGACTCATCATCCTGAGTTCAAATATGACCTCAGATACATACTAGCTGTGTGACCCTTGACAAGTCAGTTAACTCTTTTGTCCCAGTTTCCTCATCTGTAAAATGAGCTGGAGAAGAAAATGGCAAACCACTCCAGTATCTTTCCCAAATGGAGTCACAAAGAGTCAGACACAGCTGAAAAACAACTGAACAACACAGCCTGGAGAAGAAACAGCATAAGGGAGACATAATTGCAATCTTTACAATCTGCCATGATTTGTGTGGGGATCTAGAGGAATGAACTAGGACAAATAAGTGGAAGCTGTTACTCAGACCTAGCATTATGTTTCCCACCTCTGTGTCTTTGACTCCCAAGCCTGGAATGAACTTCATCCTGGCCTCCACCTTAGAATCCCTGGGTTTCTTCAAGGCTCAACTCAGCTGCCCTTTAGTATGACCTCAGTTGCGAGTACAATCTCCCTCCTGATTTTTTCTGAACGTACTTATCTGTGTTCATCATAGCCATGTATGAGGTGGGTATGCGGGCACAACCACCACCCTTGGGGAAGACCAGTGGGCATGCTTCTTTATACACCGGCACACTTTCCTTGCCTCTGGTGGACATGTTGCATCCCATTAATAGAATGCAAATTCCTACAGGGACAGAATTGTTCAATTTTCATCTTCATATTCCCAATATGGAACACAGTGACCTAAACAGAGTAGGTTTTTTGTTAAACCAGGTTAAATTGTTATTAAAGTTATAGGGAGAGAAGTTTTGGCATAATGTATACATAAAGAAGGATTTCCAAATTCATTTAGTTCTAACAGAGTAAGCAAACAGAAAAATGAGCTGCTTCATGAGTTAATGAGTATCCCTTCACAAGAAGTATTTGAGGAGATATTGAACAACCATTGATCAAGAATATTCTAGGGGCAGCTAGGTGGCACAGTAAGAGCGCCAGCCCCGGAGTCAGGAGGACCCAGGATCGGTTCCAGCCTCAGATACTTAACACCCACACAAAATAACTGGTCATGTAACCTTGGGGCAAGTTACTTAACCCCAATTGCTTTTAAAAAAAAAAAGAATTTTCTAGATGGGATTCATGTTTTTGGTTACAGGGGAAACTAATGACCACTAAGATGCCTTTCATCTCTAGAACTCTGACTCTATGAATTCCACCTGTCTAGAGGACATCTCTACTTAGATGTTCTGAAGTCTCATCCAACCAAACTCCCTCCAGCTACCTCCTTCACAGCATCCTTACTAATCACCGTAACAAACCCAACCCAACCTACTCCCTCTTGAGTGAAGTGTGTAGAGCTGTTCCTCCTTATGGCCCCACTCACTTACTCCAGTAACTTTCTGAACCAAAAAAGTGTCCCTTCCCTGTCTACCACACCCCTTTGTGTACATTCTTCCCCTAAATACTTAGCACAGTGCTTAGAATAGAGTAAACATTTAATAAATGCTTTTTCATTCTTTCACTTATAGCCCCATATAAGCTCTGAGATATCCTTATCCCAATTCCCACTACCAATGGGTCCATGGAACTTGGCTGTTCTCATCACATTACCTCAGGATTCTAGGGCTTCCCCTGAGAGGTCAGAAGTGATACTCCAGACATCCTGATGGTGGATTTCTCCCCAAGATAATCAACTGAGAATCAGTCAAGTTAATTGAGTAATAGGATTTTTTTTTGTTATTATCATTTGTTTTTTTGGAAAAGTATTTCTACCAAGGTAATATAGTAGCTAGAGTTGATACAAAACAACCTCCCAAACATCAATGACACGCTCCTGGGGAAAATGGGCTCAAGCTTAAAGGTCATTTATGGCAAAGGGGTAACTCTGAATTTTTGGTTTCTAGAAGTCTTTTTTCTCCCAATTGTGAGGTACTCAGGTTTGTCTTTGACTTCCAATGGAAATGCGACCATAAGCTGATCTGGTCATTCCATTTAGAGTGAGGATGAGAATATATAAGTCCAACGAACTCCAATCCAGAGGGCATAATGAAATCCCCTAAGCAACTGGACCAGACTTCTCGTCTGCTATGATTTCACTCTGTCAAATGTCTTTCAAAGATTTTTTTTTACATTCAGTCCAGGTTTATATGTGATTAATTGATTGATAACTGTTCTCACCTAGTTAAGTCATCACTGGGGTAGGGTGATTTCCAACTCATCCTTAAACATTCACACTTTCCCAAAGTTAACTACAGTACTCAAAAATCATTAATGTGCCCCATTCCCAAACTTGACCCTTTTTAGTTCCCTTTTGTGTACTATCTTAACCCATTTGATTATAAGCTCCTTGAGGGTAGGGACCTTATTATATATATATGTATATATATATATATATATATATATATATATATATTCTTAGCACTTAGCACAGTGCTTAGCATATATTAGATGGTTAATAAATATTGTTGACTGACTGCCTGACCTGCATTGACAAAGGAAGTTCATCCCTGGGAGTTTGCTATAGAAATGAAATCACAGATCTCCAAAGTCACATTCATCTTTAACAGAGATAATTATAAAATCTTACACTTAGGTTCAAGAAACTCATTTCACAGGAACAAGATGGGGGAGATGTGATTAAGCAGAAGTTGTCAGAAAAAGATTCATGGGTTTTAGCAGACAGCAGGCTCACTAGGAGTAGACAGTGTGATATGGCAGCTAGAGAAGAGAATATGGTCTTGGGCCCCAGTAGGAGAGACATAGCTTCCAGGAAGAATGAAGTAATAGTCCTTCTGCAATCTCCTCCCATCAATGTTCTGCTCTGGGTACCACACTGTTGTCATTTCAGTCATGTCCAACTCTTCATGACCCCATTTGGGGTTTTCTTGGCAGAGATACTATAGTGGTTTGCCATTTCCTTCTCCAGATCTTTTTACAGAGGAGGAAACTAAGGCAAACAGGCTTAAGTGACTTGCCCAGAGTCATAGAGCAAATAGGTATCTGAGGCAGGGAGATAAGTCTTGTTGACACCAGGCCAGGTAGTCTATCCACTGTGCCACCTAGCTGTCCAAGGTATATCATAACAGGATTCTTTTTCAGGTATGGATTGGTATGGTCCCTAAGTGGCCTTAGACAACTTTCTTGGATTCCCTGGGGTCTCAGCCCAGGGAATGATTGGAAGACCTCTAAGGTGCCTTCTGACTCTGAAATCTAGGAATTACCTTCTACCCCCTTTATGCCCAGACAAAAAGCAAAATGCTTCCCAAAAGGCCTCACTGAGGTGGGCCTCCCAGGCCTCTTGGAACAAATATTTAGGAGAAACAGAAACCAGGGTGCAAGGCCCCATGATGGTTTTCTCCTTCCAGAAGTACAGAGGCTGCCTCTGCCAGACAAAGGCCAGGGAGAGGACTCCAGCTTTCCAGACACAGGATTGGAATTACTACTCCTTTATTAGCAAACCTGTTTCCACCTTCTTCTCTGCAGCCCTGCCCATCATTTCCCCATAGCCAGTGATAATTAAACAGTGAGTGGAGTCTTAATGGCAGGGTAATGAAGAGCTTAAGCATTCATTTACAAGGGAACCCCTGGGGTCTGCTCACTTACATTTATTGAGTGGTCCTGTTGACCCAGGGAGAGGATTGTTCTAATGAGAAGATCGACTGAGAAACTGAACCAGAGTTTGGGGGTTGCCTAAAGAAGGAAGGAACAAGCACCTAGATTCTTCTAGAATAGGCTGCTTTCAGAGGTAGTGAGCTGCTCATCACTTCAGGTATTCAAGCAGACTCCTTGTCAGAGACTGCACCATATGACTTCTGAGGCCCCTTCCTGTTCTGAAAGGTTGTGGTTCTATGTCTCTCTAGTGTCCAACTACTGCTGGCCATGCTCATATCCACTCAATTTAATAGACACTCATGATCACCTACCCACTCCCATTCCCAAGGCATCTAGGTGACATAATAGATAGAGTACTGGCCCTGGAGTCAGAAGGATCTGACTTCAAATTCTGCCTCAGAAACTTACTAATTGTGTTACCCTGGACAAGTCACTTAACCCTATTTGCCTCAGTTTCCTCATCTGGAAAATGAGCTGGAGAAGGAAACCACAAACCACTGCAGTATCTTTGCCAAGAAAATCCCAGATGGGGTCATGAAGAGTCAGGAACAACAAAAATGATTCAACAACATCAAAATTCTAATCAGGAAAGAGTATTCAGGGAGGGCAGTAAGAGAAGAAGACAAGCCCTCTGCCCCCAGGGATGAAACACAAACAGGATCAACATGACGTTCATGACCTAGAAGCACAGCTCTAGATTTACCAAACCTGGCTTCTCAATTCATCGATCACCAAGCCCTTACTAAGGCACTGCTGTGTGCCAGGCATGATACTAGGGATGTCAATCAGCCAATCACTAAACATTTCCAAAGCGTCTACTCTGTGCCAGGCATTGTGCTGAACCCTGGGGAATACAAAAATAAAGGCAAACAGCTCCTTGGGAGAAGTGAATATTTCCCTCCTGTATTTAATAACTAATTATTGTACTAGGACCAAACGTTTTTTCCTTTTTCTACTTCCTCATCCAGAAACCAACCAGTATGGGAAATCTCTCATAAAGATTTACCCAGATCAAGATCTAATCAAACAGTAAAAGAAATTGTAAGTTTGGGCTGATGGATGTGTATTCCTGCTCATTGTGTTTGTTTGCTCAGACAGGTCTGGGAAAATGTTGATTCTGTCTTGCTGTCAAGATAGGTAAGAAGTGGAAATTGATGTCTCTTTGACAAAGATTTGGGTGACCTAAGTCATTCACCCCCAAGACCCTCATTTTGATGTAGCCCACCTCCCATTGTGTCAACCAATCAGAGTTGATTGGCAGTCCTCAGGAACACCTACTCTTTGAAGGGCATATAAGTTGCAAGCCCACCACTATTAGGGGTCTTTGGTCTAAGAGACATGGCCAAATGGCCATCCTTGTATTAATAATGTGCTAGCCTTATTAATAAAATGATTAAATTACCCAGAAACTATCTCTCAAATTTGTTAATCACCACATCCTGCCCTCAAGGAACTTACATTCTGTGGGGCTGGGCAGGGACCGGAAGATGCAATATGGTCATAGATAAATAAATACAGAATTTACATAAATAGTCCAATGAATCAGTGACTCTATAGAATTGTCTGTTTCTTCCAGTGGCACAGATTACAATCCAACCGTGCCTGCCCATCCTATGCAACTCCAGTCCATGTCATCCCACAAATTTGCCAGAAGACAGACCCACTCAGTGTTCTGGAGGCTGTCCATGATTTCTCCTAATGATCCAAGGATGCCTGGGGAGCCCTAGGCTGTCTATCCACTAACCCTTCTTGATCTTGCTACACAATTAGCTTTTCTTTTTTCTCTTTTTTCTGCTCATACATTTCTCTGACGACATCCTTCATCCCAATTCTTCTTTCAAGTTCCTTATTAACAGTTATATGCATTGGACCTCCCCATGGCCCTTAGGGAGACATTCATTTTTAATTCCCATCATGTTCGGTGACCCATAGCCATACCACACCTGTAGAATATTAGTCTATAAGAGCTGGGAGGAGTTTGGGCTCATTAAAGGAGCTTTTGAATTTCTAGTCCACTCTCCTTCTGTCTAATTCTAGCCCAGTTTTCTGTTCATTTATATTATCTATTCAAAATGTATACTCTGATGGACAAGCTCAATAAATTATATACCTGATTTCATGTTATAATCTGGACTCTGTCCTGGGTCTTCTCTCTTCTCAATTCCAATGGGCTCCACCATCATCTTTATGTAGATGCTTCGCAGATCGGCATAATAAGCCCTAGTCTCTCTCCTGAGTTCCAGTTCACACGTGACCTATTAGACATTTCAAATAGGATGTCCCAGAAATATCTCAAATCCAACATGACCAAAACACATTCTTTCCCATCCCTCCTCACTACTAACCTTCCCTATTCCTGCCGGGGCACCATCATCCTTCCAGCCAGTCAGTCATAAGCTCAGCATTATCCTTAGTTCCTCACTTTGCATCATCTCGTTGTTAAATTTCCAATTTCTTACTCCAAAACATTTCTAGTATCTGATCTCTTCTCTCTGCTCTCACGGCTTAGCTCAGACACTCATCCTCTCTGGCTTAGGCTATGCAATTGCCTCCTGATCAGTTCCCCCACTCTAATCCATCTTCCACACAGCTACCAAAATGATTTTCCATAAATGGAGATCTGACCATGCCACTCCCCTCCTCAACAAACTTCAATGGCTCCCTATTTCCTTTAAGATAAAATATCAGCTTCCATTTGACTTTTAAATCCCTTCAAAATTTGACCCCAACATATGTTTCCAGCCTCATTACACCTTTTCCTACCCATACTTTACAGTGGCTGAGGGAGGGAGGAGGAGCAGGAAGAGGGGGTCTAGTTCCTATTTCCAGCACTGTTCATCCTTCACACCTGGACTACAGTCCCTCCTCATCTCTTAAATTAATCTCTTCCTTCAAGACACTTCAAGTACAACCTTCCACACAAGGCCTTTCCTGAAATCCCCGACTGCTAGGGCCTCCCTTGCTAACTACCTTATATTTAGTTACTGTGTATTTATTCTTTATAAAATAGCAGCAACAATAATAACAGCTAACATTTATTTAGTAATATATATATACATACACACAGACACATGCACATACATATAAACATACATGCATAGACACCTACACATGCACATACACATAAACACAGACATGTCCATACACATACATACAGTATAGAGGTTTGCAAAGCACTTTTCATGGGTTATCTCATTTAGCCCTCACAAAAGCCCTGTGGTAGATGCCATGATTATTCCCATTTCACAGATGAAGAAACTGAGGCTGATAGAGCTTGTCGATCAGTAAACTTTATTAAGCACCTACTGTGTAACAAGCGCGGTGCCAGGTGCTCGGCCTTTCTCAGAGTTGCACAGCTAGTCAGCATCTGACTCGGTGTTCCAGAGCCCAGATCCAGCATTCAGCCCACTGCACAGCCTCGCTGCCTCAAGCTGTCTATGCCTCACAGATGGATGCTGTCTCCACTCATAAATGCCAGACTCCAGAGGAGACTGTTTTACTTTTTGGTCTTTGTGTGCTCAGTGGTTAGAATAGTGCCTGGCACTACTGTATTAAATAGTGGCACTATTTATTAAACACTATGTGTTTAATAGATGCACATTGATTGACTGGATGGGCAATGGTCATGCTTTATCCCTCTAGTTTTTCTGGGTGGAACAGGCCAGGCCAAGCTCTCTTGTGATTGCAGATCTCTTCCAGGGAGCCCTACAATATTGTAGGGCCTTTTGCAGCCAGTAAAATGTCATCTGCAAACAAGAGTGTATGAAAGATCTCGCCAAAACAATAAGAACAGCAACAATATCTACGTGGCCCTTTAAGGTCTGCAAAGGATGTTCATGTGCTATCCCAATCAAACCTCATAGAAACCCTATGTGGTAGGTGCTATTGGAATCCCCATTTGGCAGATGGGGAAACTGAGGCAGTGGTTAAATGACTAGCTCAGGGTCACACAGAGAGTGTCTGTGTGGGGCTATGAAATCAGGTCTTCCTGAATCCAGGTCCAGTACTCTCTCCATGATGCCATCTCTCAGTCTAGCCATAGGGAATCCCTCTCCAATTTGCGCTCTATCCTGAATCTTCATCTCTGTGGCAAATACCCTTGGCAAGAATTCCTCCCTGCTTTATGCCTTGCCTGATATTTATGATCAGAGAGCCATCATAAGCAGTTATCTCTCTGGTTACATCTTTCAAGGAATCTTGAATCATTTTGATGTATGGTTGGGAGACACCTTGTTGGAAGAAAGCCTTTAAGGCAACATTTTGCTCTACCAAGTCAAATGTGTTTTAAAAGATAATCAAGAAACAATAAGCAGAATGGAATGTTGTATTCTCTGGTGATAATAAAGATGTAGCCAACTGTGGAACAGCACAAGAAACACTGTCTGGTCCTTCCTAATACCCTTGTGGAAAGTGTTCCTAGATGTGCATGTATATAGTGCTCATAAAAACTTTAATACAGATGGGAAAGTAGGCATAAAGGTGAGTAGTCAATATTTTCTCAGTCACACTCTGATTGATCAGTATTAATAAGGTCTGGGATTTTGTCGGTATCATCTCCTCTTTCAGCTTCTTGTGAATCAATATCCCCCAATCTCTCCAATACCACATCCTTTCTATACACATTTGTTCTAATTCAGTTACTTTTCCCGTCTTTGTTCTCTCTTCGCCCCAGAAGCTCGCTCCACCAACTGGACTATTTCTCATGTTAAAGTACTCTCCAACCCAGAGACCAAGCCTTCTGATGGTTGATTTTTCCCAGACCAATGCCACCCCACCCTCCTCCTTTAAAGAGGAGGCCCAGGTCAAAAAGTCTATCTCTCTCCAGACTATACTGCTCACTCTTCTCCATACTATGATCAAGAAATCTGAAATTCCTCTATTTGACCATAGTTTCCCATCATTCCATCTCTCCCTATGTCTCAGTCTGGGGGCCATCTCCAGCTGTCCTGATCTATATCTGACCACTGGACCCAGAAGGCTCTGGAGGAGAAAGTGAGGCTGGTATCCTTGCACAGAACTGCCTCACTTAAATCCAATTCACTTGCAAGTCATGGCATCACCTTCTTGATGTCATTGGTCTTCTTTGAGAAGGAAGGACAAATGAAGAACAACAATTTTCTCTACCATCTGAGTATGTTTTCTTTCTCCTCTTTCAGCTCCTTTCTATGTGTCCTCTGCTCCCATCAGAATGTAAACTCCTTGAGAGCAGGGACTCTCTGCTTCTATTTGTAATCCCAGTGCTTAGCATAGTACCTAGATTTTTGTTGTTATTCAGGCAAGTGACTTGCCGAGGGTTCACACAGCCAGGATGTGTCCAGGGTAGGATTTTAATTCAGATTCTCCTGGATCCAAGGCCAATTCTCTATTTTCTATGCCATAATACCTCTCTCAGGGTACTATGAGGAAATCTCCTACTCTGAGGGAATCAAACCCCCTTGTTTTACTGATTTTTGTTGTTGTTGTTGTTGTTGAGTCATGTACAACTCTTTGTGACCCCATTAGGGGTTTTCTTGGCAAAGATAAAAGAGTGGATTGCCATATCCTTCTCTAGCTCATGTTACAGCTGAGAAGACTGAGGCAAACAGGGTTAAGTGACTTGCCCAGGGTCACACAGCTAGTGAGTGTCTGAGGCCAGATTTGAGCTCAAGAAGATGAGTCTTCCTGACTCCACTCTCAGCACTCTATCCACTGCACTGCCCAGAACACAGAAAGTACTTGATAAATACTTATTGACTGATTGACTTTGGTTCCTATGTTTACATCCTCAATAAATGCATCTGCTATTGTCCTATGAGAGCACACATATGGTGCCTCTTGTCTATGATGGTTGAATAAAAAAGTTTGCCATAAAAATATTTGTGCCTTATTTTCTTGTTGTTTTTCTCTTTTTGTTGTCCCTTTCTATGGTAATCATTAAATGTCCTCAGATGACTTTGCTTAGTGCACACAGTCCTCTTCTGAGTCTTGGTTGTAACGTGGCCATGTGACCCTAGCTTTGCACAAATCCACTGGCAGATTCTCCCATGCTAAAAGATCCTTAAGTACCACTCCATTGAGAGACCCACATCCACTTTTCAAGGACCAACCTAAGGCCTCAGTGGCTCATTACCAGTAGGCTTGCCACTTGGTGATGATATCTATAGCCATGGTAAACCATGAAACAAAGAAAAATACAAAATGGCACTCAGTCTTATGCAGCCACCTCTGTAGAGATGGTGGCTGAGGAGCAGAGAGCAGGGCATAGGATGCTCAGAATCACATTGTTTTGGGGTCACCTCTCAACTTTCACTGGGTTCTGTTTCAAAATGTAAAATCCTTATCCAAAGACCAATGGATAGTTATACCATAAGAGGGACTGAATCATGAGAATCTTGAGAATCTTGCTATAAATTAAGTCATAAGGAACAAATTTTAGCTGAAAGAGTGGTTCACAGATACTCCTTGGAGAAGCCAAGAAGGAAGAAAAGAATTGATGGGCTTATTTCAAAATATGCCCAAAGGTAACAAGAAATATTATTTTAGGAGATATTTTGTCATCTTAAATTGCATGATAAATATTTTCCTAAAGATGCTATGAAAATAACTGTACTTTGTACATCAATATCTGCTACAGAGGATGAAATGTAGAGAAATTCCATGAAAAACCTGATATAACCCACCAATTTAAGTGACCTTAATGCAAAGGTGATACAAGGTGAGAATGGAGAAAAGTAGAGTGGAAAACACTTAGAGGTAGCTTAGAGTGATGCAATGGATAGAATACTAGACTTGGAATCAGGAAGACCTGAATCCAAAACTTGCCTCTGACATTTTCTAGCTGTGTGGCCCTGGGAAAGTCAACTGAGCACTGTCTGCCTGTTTCCTCATTTGCAAAATGCAGATAACAAAAGCACCTATCACCTATTGTGAAAATCAAATAAGGTAATATTTGTGAGGATCAAATAAGGTAATATTTGTAAAGCACTTATCACAATGTCCAGAATATAAATACTCTCTTAATAAATTCTTATTCCCTTCCCTAGAAATACAGATCAGGGTAAAGAAATGAAAAGACCAAAGGCTAGAAGAATACATAGCTGCCTGATGCCTATATATCATGAATACTCTCTTTGAGAAAAGAATCAGTAGGCACTGGATATGGGGAGTATCAAATAACATTACACACCAAAAAATGAAATTGATTATATTTTGACTGGCAGGAAAGAACTAATTATCAATATGGAAGTTATTTTTAATCAGTTGTCTGTATATAGTCAAATCATCATCCTATTAGAGCAAAGATCAAAATCAATACAAAGTTAGAATTAAAAAATGAGAAATGCATTTGAGAAGACTCAATCCTGACCTATTCAAACAAACTATTGATAATGAAAAATGGGTATTGGATGCAAGAAAGGATATAAACACAGTCCATAATAATTTCATTCATAAATTTGGCCAGTGAAATTGATATAACAAGAAAACTAGAAGAGCCTAAAAAAATCACTTTAGTCAGCGAACACTTGACTTACTTGCCAAGTGGAGAGAGAGAGAGAGAGAGGGCAGCCAAGGGCAACCCTGATATAGAATATAAACTTGCTTGTAAAACCTTATGAAGAAAGATGATTCAAGATTATGAGCAGTATCACCTCATAAAGCAGAGGGAAGCAATGAAGGGTAAAACCAGTTTAAAGAAAGTTTTTTCCAGCAACCCAACTAAGGAAAGTCAAGTGTAGGATAAATAGAAAATAAATACCACTTGATTTCAGGGGAAAGACACTAAAAACTGGAAGAATCAGAAAAGGTCTCTTGGAGGAGGTGACATGGGAATTAATTCCCCCTGCCAAAGTTTCCCCTTTAGAATTTCAGAATTTGGCTTCTGTCTAGCTCCCCACCACAAAAGGGAATGGGTCTTCAGCTCCAATGAAAACAATTAGGCTAATGGAATATAGAACAGACTTTATTTCACCTAACAGCAAAAACAAGGTCTAACACTTGAGTTTATAGTCAAAACAACACTCCTTCCCTTTCTAGTGGGTGTCCAGCATACTGACACATTCCTCCAGACTTACTGTAAGTACTACCTTATGGTTAAATCCCCCACAAGCGTGAAAAACTCAAGGTTGCCAGAGAATCAAAGTAGCCCTCCCCTCCTGGCCCCACCTCCCTCAGGGTCCCATATAATCCTCCAGACTTATAATACTACCCTGCAGCTTAGAGCCTCCTAGAAAGGAAAAAACTATTATGTTGACTCCTGCCCCCTGGACCTTCACAAGTCCTCATAACACACAGTACCAGAGAAGGGCAAAGTTCTGGTCTGCTCCTTCAAATCCTGGCTCTGTCCTTTGCTCCTTCTCTGCTCGAGGTCCCATTTGGTCAAGGAACTCCTCTTCTGGGCCTTGGAAACATGGTTCTGGAGCTCAGTATTGCCCCCAGAACTTTTCCTTTGGGTCAAAGAGGCTTGATACTGGAACTCCTCAGTTTGTCCAGAACTTCTCTATCACTACCTCATTTGCTACCTTACTGCTGCTGCAGGATCACATTCATTCAGATACTGGCTTGGCCCAGGGACTCCTTGACTATCTACCACCACCAGACCAAGCTTTTCCTTGCTCTCTTGGGGCCAGTTGATTGTGTGATGTATATAGATCCCCTGGGAAGGTACACTGAGGACAGAGGACATTCCAGAGAAACAAAGTCACTGCATTCTGACAGCCTTCCCTCTGGCCATCCCAGCCCTACTTGTTCCCAAATCTCCTCTCTAGATCTCACTTTAAAGTCTAAGACCAAGGGCTTAACTCAAGTGTGTGGTCATGATTCAGCCAATTATCACTAAATATGGTGATACAATGGGCAAAGGGAGTGTGTACCCAGGTCCAGGCATGTTCACATCTTTTATAACCTTCCCAGGAAGATTTTACCACCTTTAAGGACACACAAGAAGGAGTCAGGAGTACATTAGAGATTGTTCCTGAGCACTAGATCAGTTAGGTAACAGTGAGTAGAGCAATGACCCTGGAGACAGAAAGACTTGAGTTCAAATGTGACCTTACATACTTACAAGCTGTGTGACCCTTGATAAGTCTCTTAACCTGTTTGACTCAGTTTCCTTATTTGTAAAATGAGCTGGAGAAGGAAATAGAAAAACTGCTTCAATATCTCTGCCTAGAAAACCCCAAATGGGGTCACAGTAATTAAGACATGGCTGAAAAAATGACTGAACAACAAATCAATAACAGTAGAGTCACAGTGACAGAGCAGGACAGTGGTTTCTGGCTCAAGCCCCCTAGTCCCAGAAGAAGAGCTCCTACACAACTCTGAGTTCCTGAACCAAGAAGAGGAACTACTAAAGACAAGAAACAGGCAGACTATGGAGAAGAACTATAAGAAGAAGACTATGGACCTTGCCCTTCACTGTGCTGTGTGTTATGGGGACTGTGAAGAAGGTCCAGGGAAAGGGGTCAACAATTCTCTAGCAAGTGTTTTCCCCAACAGAGAGGGGCCTCTATCCCAGGCTAGTTCTAAAGTCCTTAAGACTATATAGGTCTTTGTGGGAGGTGCAAATAATATGAGGAAAGGGGTTGTGAGACACTAACCCCCATTTATTTATTATTACTATTGATTGGAGAGGGATTGAAAGGGGGTTTAGGTCTAGGGAAGTACTATCATTCTAGAGCAGGGGTGGGGAACCTGCTCTAGAGGGTTCTTTAAGTTTCTGGAAAAACTGGAAATCACTGTAAAAGTGGGTTGCTTAACTCTCTAACTCCAAATGAGGTCTTTCTCCTTTTAAGAGAACCTTAATTTTACTGTCTGGAAGACTGTGTACATCTCTTAGCGAAGAGGCACTCACTGGAAGAAGGGGGTCACTTGGTACTCCCCAGCTTCTAGTCCAAAGCAATATTGTATAATAAATGCTCTAAGTCTGTATAACTGTACAATTTCCTGGGGAAGATGGAGGTCCATCAGTGAGAAAGGAAAGTTGTTTTGACTGTTTGTGGGCTCAGGGTGAGTCATTTGTGGGGTGGGTGTGTGTGTGTTTATGAGGTTACATAAAGCCTGCCCTATATTTGATGCATTGTTAGCCTGAATGCTAGTATGGGAGCTGAAGACTTGTTCCCTTTTGTCACTGAGACCAAAACTAGAGCCAGATTTTGATGTGCCTAAGGGAAGCTCTGAATGGGGGCATGAGCCAAAGAAAGACTTGTGGGGAAAAGGCCCTGAGTTTAAATCTGGTCTATGGAAACCCAGAACTGCGGTTCTAAAAGGACCATAGATTTGGAGCTGAAAGAAACCTTGGAGATCATCTAATTCAATTCTTTCCTTTTACAGATGAAGACACTTGGACCCAGGAAAGTCAAGTTACTCACCTAAGGTCATGTAGGTAAGATACCAAGTGGCAGCACCAGGATTTGAATCCAGATCCTCTGATTCCAGGACAGCTGGGTAGCACAGTGGATAGAGTATCTGGCCTAGAATCAGGAAGACTCATCTTTCTGAGTTCAAATCTTGCTTCATATACTTACTAGTTATGTGATCCTGGGCAAGTAATTTAACCCCGTTTGCCTCATTTTTCTCATCTATCAAATGAGCTGGAGAAGGAAATGGCAAACCAGTCCGGTCTCTTTGCCAAGAAAGGGGTCACAAAGAGTTGGATATGACTGAAATGGTGGAACACCACCCATACCTCTGACTCCAAATCCTATGCTTTTCCCATTGTTCAATTCTTCTTTCTCAAAGTATGCACAATGAAATGAAATATAGAGGTCCAAACCAATTGAGATATAAGACTGTCTCTAATTCACTGTGTAACCATGGACAGCTCACTTCCCCTTTCTGAGCTTTTAGTCATTCCTTCCTTTTGAAAAATGGGAAAACACTGTATCTCTGAAAATCTATGAAATATCCCCCAATTAAGAGGCACCTAGGTGGCATAGTGAGTGGAAAGCCTGACCTGGAAATACAAAGGCTTGAATTCAAATTCTGCCTCAGATATTTACAAACTTTGTTACCCTGGGAAAGTAATTTAACCTCTCTCTGCCTCAACTTCCTCATCTGTAAAATGGAAATAATAGCACCTACCAACCTCTCAGAGTTGTGAAGACAAAGGGAGATATTTGTAAAGTGTTTTGCAAATCTTAAAGACATATGTATGCATATACATGTATATATACATACATATATGTTAGCTAGCTGAGTGGTGCAGTAGATAGAGCACTTGGCCTGAAGTCAGGAAGACCTGAGTTCAAATTTGACCTCAGATATTTATGAGCTGTGTGACCCTGGGCAAGTCACTTAACCCTCTTTGCCTCAGTTTCCTCATCTGTAAAATGAGCTGGAGAAGGAAATGACAAACCACTCCAGTGTCATTGCCAAGTAAACCCCAAATGGAGTCACAGCAAGTAAGACACAATTGAAATGACTAAACAGAAAAAGAATTATAAAGAGTGATATGTGGCTCAGACTCTAAGGGCTATCAGAGGTGGAAAGTGAATAGAGATCCTGGACTGAAGAATCATTTCCTTTTCCATTTTTGTCTTCACCCTTTCTATGGAAACCCCGCCCCCCACCCCGAGCTTCCTCTTCCTAACAAAACATGGCCTCAGCAGCTCTCCTCAACCATCCAGGAAACAAGTTAGTACAGGGCTAAACCCAGAGGAAGGATGCACTGGTGGGCAGCACTGGAGAACGGTGGATGGGCAGGACACAATCTGTCCCTGAACCTCAGGGCCTGAACGTTTCTGCTGGATAAACCCACACATAGCTTACATTCCCTGAAATCTGCCATGATGGTGGCCATCCAACACAACACACACACACACAACAAACACAGTCATACAAGCTTAGTCTCTGGAGAAACAGGAGGTTCCCTTCCAGTCGAAGTGAAAGTCAAGCAGTTTAGATGGAGACTGATATATAAATTGAGACTGATATTCTCTGCCCTCTGATTTGCTAGGATGTGTGTGTATGTGCGTGTGTGTGTGTGTGTGTATTGTTGACTCTGCTAAACAATGCCAAACAAAACCAGTCTATCAAGGTAGACATAATTACTCTTTCTACCTTCAATACGATGATATAGAGAACTAGAAGGAATGAAGGATCAGGGCAGAGACTGGACCTGGGATTTCATCACTGTAGGAATTCCTCAATGGGGAAACTCCCTCTACCAATGCAATTTAAAATCTTAGATTATTATTAAATTTATTATTATATTATTGCCAATATAATATGATTATAGTAGTATTAAATCTGTAGATTATTGAGAACTCAAGTGACTTGCCCAGGGTTGACACAGCCAAGATGTGTCTGAGGTAGGATTTTAATTCAGGTTTTCCTGGATCCAAGGCCAGCTCTCTATTTACTATACCATAGTACCTCTCCAAGGTAATCAAACCCCTCCTTTTATACAGATTCTTATTGTTGTTGTTCAGTCGTGTCCGACTCTTGGTGACCTCATTTGGGGTTTTCTTGGCAGAGATTTTACAGTCCTTTTCTAGTTTATTTTACAGGTGAACCTGAGACAAACAGGGTTAAAGTACTTGCCCTGGGTCACACAGCTACTAAGTGCCTGTGGTCAAAAGTGAACTCAGGAAAATGAGTCCTCCTGATTCCAGGCAAGACACTCTCTCCAAAGCACCACCTAGTTTCCCTTCTTAGCATTTCCTGATTTCCAGGGTATAAAAGCTCAAACTGAAGATTTAACAATCAGCTCTCCCATGTCAATCCCAAGCACATTCCTGCTTCTCCTCTCCCCTTTGGGAAATGATAAAGGCAAGTTCTCCATGGTCCCAAGTAGATGAATATTTTGGAATTCCTATTCCCCAAATGTCCAGATACATGAAGAATAGGCTTTGTGTAATCTGATGGAAACACACACCAATACCCCCTCCACCCCCCCACCCCCACCACACACAAAAGCAGAAAGTGACTACTGGAATCATGTAAGTAATGCATGCAGGAGTCAGGATATGACGCCAAGCCTTCTGATTCTAAAGCAGGGGTCCTTCACCTGGAGTTTCTGGACCTCTAAGATTTCAGAGATCCATAAACTTGGATGGGAAAAAAAATCATCTTTATTTCAAAATAATTGGTTTTCTTTTTAATCCTTTATTTATTATTTTATGCATTTAAAAACATGATTCTAAGAAAGAGTCCCCAGGCTTCACCAGACTTCCGAGGGAGCCCAGGACATACACACACAAAAAGGTTAAGAGACCCTTGTTCTGGAATCAGAACTTACCCCAGGATACCAGGCTGCCTCCTCTTCTCCCTCTCTATTTTTCCCCCGGGTTGGCTGCATCCCAGGACAGGGCTGTGTTTAGAGCATCCCGCCCACCACTCTGAGCAGGGAGTTGGCAGTCTCAATGCTGCCAGCCAGGGATCTGGGGCCAGGGCCTGCCTCACTGATGATGGGTTGATTTCTAGACTTCCAAAGCTCATCACAGGCAATCAGCCCCCAGAGGAGCTGCCTATTGGGTAAAATGGTTCTTCAAAGAAAAGAGAGGGGAGCTCTGGGGACTGACCCATCTGGGGGTAAATTAGATTAAATTGGGAGCTCTGGTGTTGGCAAGAGGGATCGTGTAATATTTACTGAGACACAGCAATGTGCGTACACAGCTCAGTGAGCTGACAGCCTGGAAAAGAGAAGGGAACAGGTAAACTCTCCTGTGGAACCATCGACTGTCAGATCTGGAAGAGAGCTCACAGGGCATCTAATCCACCTCCTTCTTCTCACATATAATGAATTGGAGGCCCAGGGAGGTAAAAAGACTTACCTGAGTTCACAGTGTAAATAACTATGTCAGAACTAGGATTCCCAAGCCAGGGTTCTTCCCACTATATGGGACCTACTATGGTCCAGTCTAGGCTAAGTCTTACCAAACCTATCCTGTGCCTTGATCACCAGCTAGGCCTTACCCATCTGCAATCTGTCATTACCAGGGCCTCTACTGAATAAAGTCTGACCTGCCTTGGGAGCACCTGCCCTAATTCCAAAGACCACCACCACTTCCTTCCTAGCTCACCTGATCTGCAGAAGTCAGGGTCCATCATAAAGCAACTCACTTTATTCTCTTTTAAAATATATTTTTATTTATTTTGTTAAATATTTCCTAAT
This sequence comes from Petaurus breviceps papuanus, assembly GCF_028583685.1. Taxonomy (NCBI): domain Eukaryota; kingdom Metazoa; phylum Chordata; class Mammalia; order Diprotodontia; family Petauridae; genus Petaurus; species Petaurus breviceps. The sequence goes on from NW_027187338.1 coordinate 1,789,753, forward strand.
TACATATAAAAATTTTTAACATTCTTTTTTCTATAATATTGAGTTCCAGATTCTCTCTCATCCCTCTTCCACCCCTTGAAAAGGCAAGCAATATGATATCAATTATACATAATTCAGTTTACTACTCAGCTAGCCCTTCTGGCAGGAAGTGTGGAAGAGATTCAGACAGACACAAAAAGAGATAGAGAAGCAGAGAGAAATTGAATAAAGTCTTGGAGAAGGAATGCCTTATCATAGCAAGGAGGTGACCTGACTCTTCTAAAGCTCAGCCATTGGCATGTAATATTTTGCAGGTCTCACCAAGGCAGAAAGGCTTTGAGCATGGCCCCAAGATGCCCAAGATGAACTAGGTTTCTTTCATCTGAGGACTGACTTGGACAGAGGGAGATGAATACTTGGTCTATATCAAAACCCAAAGACTGTCTACTGAGTCATAAAGGGCTGTGATCTGTGTCAGTGAAGAGAATGATTCTATTTGACAAACATTATGTTAAGCACCTGCTGTGCTGCAGAAACTGTGCTAACCAAGATACAAAGACAAAAAATGAAACTTCCCATGCTCCCAAGAAGCTCCCATTCTGCAGAAAGGACACAACATATAAATGGATTTTAAAAGATAAAATGTATACAAAGTAAATACAAAATCATTTCTGGTGGAGAGGGGAGAATGCTAACAAGTGGAGTAATTGGAAAGGCCTCTTACAGAAATTGAGCCTAGAAGAGAAGTAAGGATTGAGAGAGGTGAGAACAGAGAGCATTCCAGCCATGGGAGAGGGGACACAGCCTTTGCAAAAGCCTGGAGGTGGGAGACGGAAATCCTAGATCTAGATCCTTAAAGGATGAAGGATTGGGTTGGAATGGAGATGAGGGTGGTAGTTGAGGATAACAATTTAGTATGATGGTATATAAGAGGAAGTAATAATGGGAAAGTAAAGGTAGGGATGAAGGTTGGAGTCAGTATCTGAGGATCAGCCAGGGTCAGGGGTGTGCCTAAGCAGAAGGGAGTCTACAGCAAATATCATGGACTTAAGCAAGGTCTGGGATGGTGTGAAAGGAGTTGACTAAGGTTGGGAGGAATAGACAGCTATTTGAGATCCAAGAAGGTTATCCATGTGGTGGGTCTGGCTGGCCAGAATTAGTAGGCACAGCCCTCGTAGGCCAGAGGCTGCTTACTCCTGACCTGGTTTACCCTGTCCAGTGGGTGTGGGACCCCTGCCCTCTACATTTGATTTGTGATGAGCAGAAATAGGAATTTTCCTAGGCTCTGTCCTGGGCCCTGCCCTCTTCTCTTGTTTCTGTCTCTCTTTATCTCTGTCCCTCTCTCTCTGTCTCTGTTTCCCAACTGCTCCACTTGCCTGAGTCCAGCTGCTAAAATAACCACAGGTCATTCCCATGCTCAAAAATCCCTCTGTGACTCCCAATTATCCTTAGGATACAAAACAAAGTCCTTAGCTTGGCATTCAAAGCCTTTCCTGATCTGGTTCCAACCTATATCTCCTGCCTCGTCATAATCTCCTCTGTGTTCCAGCCAAACCAGTTTATTAACATGACTTGGCATTCTATCTGCCATCTGGGCATATCTGCACCAGCTGTCCCCCATGCCCAGAGTGTGCTCCTCTGTCACCTCCACCCCTTCTCTGTTTCCTTACCTGCCTTCAAAGCTCAGCTCAGGTGCCCCCTCTTCCATGAGGCCTCCTCCCTCTCCTCAAATTCTCCTTTGTGTGGATATCTCCATAGAACTCATCACAGTTGAATTCATATTCCTCCATTAGAATAAAATCTTCTTCAGGACAGAGGTTTTTTTAATTTGTCTCTGTTGCCGGAGTTGATGTATCCCACAATCCCTTGTACAGATTAGTTCCTTAATAACTGTGCACTGTTAGGTGGTGCAATGAATACAGCACTAGTCCTGGAATCAGGAGGACCTGAGTTCAAATCTGGCCTCAGACACTTAACACTTACTAGCCATGTGACCTTGAGCAAGTCACTTAACCCCAATTGTCCTGCCATCCTCCCTCCAAAAAGCAAAAGAAAAAATAATAACTGTGCACTGCTGCTGAGAAAAAACTCTGGGGTCTTCTAGGTAATGCTCCCCATGTTTGGGGCAGGATTGAAAGTGTCAAGTGATAAGCTTTTTGTTGCTGCTTAGTCATTTTAAATCATGTTTGACTCTTTGTGACCCTATAGGGGCATTTCTTGGCAGACATATTGGAGTGGTTTGCCATTTCCTTCTCTACTTCATTTTACAGATGAGGAAACTAAGGCAAACAGGGTTAAGTGACTTGCCCAAGGTCACACAGCTAATAAGTGTCTGAGGGTGGATTTGAACTCAGTTCCTCCTGACTCCGGGCCTGTTGCTCCATCCACTGAACCACCTAGCTGCCCCATTTGCTGGGCTTTAGAGTCCTTTAAGATGATTTAACCACATTATCTTATTTGATCCTCACAGTTATCCCATGAATTTAATGCTCATATCATCCCCATTTTACAGATGAGGAAAATAAGACAAAAAAGATGTTGAATGACTTACTATGTGGTGGCATCCCATATTAAGTGTCTGAGGGACAATGAGAACCCGGGCCTCCCTACGCCTCAAGGCTAGTCCTCTATGTAACATACCTCCTAGCTGCCTCCGTTAGCTTCCATAGAAGTGAAGTAATTTTCCAAGATTAGATAGCAAACAGTGGAAAAGTCAGAAGTAGGCCTTAGACCTCCTGAATTCTAGTCTGGAAGCACTGACATCCTCCCTTCCCCCCACCCCCACTGCGCACACTGTGGTACAGGTCACAGCTCCGATGTGAGTAAGTACAGAGTAGCTGCTGTTCCCTAATCAACAGCAGACACGCATCCTTGATTCACTGAAAACCCCATGCCCAGAACTTCACAGGGAGAAATTAACAAACATTTTTGATTCTTCACCAAGGTTTGAAACTTTTTTTATTGGACACCAACCTCTTGGTTTCTTATTTCCACAAGAGCCATCACTAAAATTGTTTCCTTAATTAGGTCAATTAAATTAAGCTTTTCCTCCAGTGTCCCAAAGAGGCAGGAGGGCAGAGATTTGGAGACCAGCATCATGCATAATGACTGAGTTCCACAGAAGCTGCCATGAGGGGCCATGATTAACCCACGGAGGAGGCCTACTCTGCTCGAGTGACCAAAGGCAAACTCAGGCCAATTGGCAGAGACCATGCCTTCAAGGAGGCCCTGACTCCTGTCTCTTACCATCCAATCCATCCTGCAGATCCATCCAAGTAACGTGTCCACGTCTTACCCTCATTCCATTGCCCTAAAATAGGGCCACCTCCAAGGAATCTCCATTAGAGTCAGCTAGGTGGTACAATGGGGGAGACCCCCTGGATCTCGTGTCAGGAAGACCTGAGTTCAAATTTAGTCTCAGACATTTACTAGTCATGTGGTCCTGGGTAAGTCACTTAACTACTGTTTGCCTCAGTTTCCTCATCTGTAAAATGGGAATAAGAAGACCTTACCTCCCAGGGTTGTTGTGATGATCACATAAGGTATTTGTAAAGCACTTAGCACAGTATCTGTCACAGAGTAGGTAGTATATAAAAGCTTATTTCCTTCCTATTATCTCCCTGATACAGTCCACAGTCCTTAGCTTGGATTCAAAGCCCTTCTCTAACCAGATGATGGGCTCTGTCAGGGGGAGGGACCATGTCTTGGACCATTTCCCATGTTGCTGGAGCACCTGGCAGGTTGTAGATCCTGCTGTAGGGGGATTGTGAACTGTGATATGTCCAATCAATGTTCATTAAGCCCGGGGCCAAGTCCTGCAAACAAAACACAAAAATGAGGTACTTTTTACTCTCAAGGAGCTTATGTTTTACTCATTTAAAAAAAAGCCCAGGATTTACAATTAGGGTAACTGAGTTCAGATCCTGAACAGGACCCTTGTTTTCTGTGTGACTATGAGCAAGTCACACTCCTCGTCCATGTAAGGAGAATAATAGTACTGAAACTGACTACCCCACAGACTCATGCCAAGGAAAGTACTATGAATTCATTAGTTCATTAAATGCTGATCAAGCTCCTACTATGTGCCAAGTCATCTATTGGATATTAGGGATTCAAGGACAAAAATGAAAATGATCCCTGCCCTCCAGCAGTTTCCATTCTACTCATGGAAAATAGCATGTACACAGGTAAGGGATGACACAAGATGGTACAATGAGGAAAGCGTTCAATTTGGGGTTAGAGACCCTTGGTTCAAATCCCAGCTCCTCCATTCACCTCATGTGGCCTTGGGTGTGACACTTGGCAGCCCCAGGCCTGGAAGGGTTGGACTTCAGAAACTCAGAGGCCATTGCCAGCTCTGAGTCTATGACACTATGGTTCTAAATATATGCACATTAAATGCAGAGTAATATATGGAGGAGAGAAGCGAACATGTGGGAAGATCAAGACAAGACCTTGAGCTGAGCCTTTAAAGGAAGCAGCTGGTGGCAGAATGCATAGAGCACTGGACCTAGAGTCAGGACCTGAGTTCAAATCCAGCCTCAGACACTTATTAGTTATATGACCATGGGCAAGTTAATTAACCCCAATTTCCCTCAGTTTCCTCAACTGTAAAATGGGGATAATAGTAATAATAAATAAAAATAATAAAAAATAAATAAAACCTCCAGGGTTGTTGTGAGGAACAAAAGGTATAATATTTGCAAAGTGCTTAACACAGTACCTAGCACATAGTAGGCATCATATAAATGCTTCTTCTTTAAGAAGCAGAGGTGCAGCATCAATCCATTCCAAGCTTGTACAAAGACACAGGGACTACAGATGGAATGTTGTGGGTGAAGATCAACAAAGAGGCAATATTCCTGGGAAAATGGGGTGGAGTCCCATTGGGAAGGACTTCAAAGGTCAAAAAAAAAGAGGAACTTGTTTTATCATAAAAGTAACAGTGAGCCACTGGAATTTCTTTTCTTTAGGCAGTTGGAATGAATTGACTTGCCCAGAGCCACACAGCTACTAAGTGTCTGAGGCCAAATTTGAATTCAGGTCTGCCTGATTCCAGGGCTGGTATGCTATCCACTATGCCACCTAGTTGCCCAGCAACACTGAAATTTCTTGAGAATGTGAGTGATGTGATCTCATCTGTGCTTTAGGAATAGTGATTTGACTTAGGCTCAAAAAAAATGTATTAGTGGCAGAAAGACCCCCAGTCTGGAGGCTATTGCAATGATCTAGGCTAGAGGTTATGGGGCCCTTAACTAAGGTTATGGCTGTGAATGGGATGGATGTGAGATATGTTAAGAAGAAAGAATTGACTAGACTTGGCAACTGATTGGCCATCTGGAGTGAGGAAGAGTGGCACCTTAGAGAATACAAGCCTGGGTGACTAGAAGGATGGCGGGGCCTTCGAGGGAAACAGAGGTGAGTCAGAAAGAGAGGTGGGTTTGGGAAGAAAGATTCCTAATGTAAACTTCAATGCTTCTGTGGTTCCAGTGCTAGGAGTATTCCTTCTTGTAATAGACTGGTCTAACTCGGGCCAGTCTCCAAACACTTTAGGTTCAAAACCGGAACAAAATGAGACATTTTTAATCCATCTAACAGATAACAAAAGGGGGTTATTTAAGCATAACAGAGAATGAATGCTCAGACAGGGAGGAGAGAACCATTAACACCATTGAGCACAGCTTCCCAGTCTGGTTCCTGCTGATGGTCTCTGGTCCAAGACCCCCAGGTCATGTCACCAGCCCCTCAGGAAGCTAGGTTATTAGCCAGAACTTTAGTTCCCTGAACCAATCAAATCTCCAGGACAGTTTCAATACCTTTTAAGGGAAAACCAGCTTACCTTGAGGAGGGGAGGAGAAGAACTATTTAGGACATGGTCTACCTCTGTTTATTCACTCAAAATCCTAATCCAACCCAACAACACAGAGTAGTCAGCCTTCAAGAAATGCTGTGGCTAAAAAATGAATCATTCTGTGGCCAACCTGATGAAGATTACTCTCCACACTTACCCAACTTAAGCCTCAGTTAACCAATAAACATTTATTAATCACCTACTGTATGCCAGGCACTGTGCCAAGCATTTGAGATACAATACAAAAAAGAAAGACAGTCTCTGCCCCCAGGTAGTTTATAATCTAATGGGGGAGGAAAACACACAAAAGGGAGCTGAAAAGTGTGTATGAGGGGAAGGGAGATGAGACACACAACTCAGGGGCACAATGGAGAAGTTCAAAGGAGTGTAGCCCAGTGGGAAATGAAGAGATCGTCACCCTGGTCACGCTCCTTAAATGGAGGTCAGGGGAGGAGCTCCTCATTCCACGCTCTCATCAGAGGGGCCCCAAGAATAGAAGGGACTGATGAGGACGGAGTACCAAGGCTGGTGAATCTTCCAGAACGATGAGATTTCTGATGATGAAGTTCCTGGGGGGGTCTGACAAAGAAATTCAAAAGAGTGTGACCAATGACACAACCCATGATAAGAATTGTACTCTAAGTCTTTTCAGTCAGAGATAATTAACCAGAGCTTGCACTCTACTGATACCACTATGGAGAGCCCAGCATCATGACCTTCCTAAGAAGAGACATCAGATAGAACTCCAGTGGTGATTAGTCACCTTTAAATCACTATAGGAATCAAAATTATTGTTATTCTCGTGGGAGTGAGGATTCATATACCAGCTCTGATACCCCCTAGCCATGTGACAATGGACAGGTCATATGTCTTCCCTGAGTCTTAATTCTTCATCTGGAAAATGGAGATGATGGCATTTGCGTTTTCTATTTCACAGAGTTGTAGTGAGGAAAGTAATTTGAAAGCCTTAAAGCACTGTAGAAAAGGGCATAATTACAATAGGTCCCTTCTTCACTTCCTTCACATCCTTCTTCATTTGACTTCTGAACCACATGGCCTGTCTGACCAGAGAATAGTCAAGCCCACTTGAAAAATTAAAGTAAAGCTTTTAAGTGGCCATCTGCACTTACCAGTCACCCGATAGGGGAAACACTGTGGTGTTATGGGGGAGAATATAAGTAAATTACCAATTTATTCATTTCTCCACTCATTTCTTCATTCCACTGACCTTCTTCCATGATCTCTACACTCTTACCTATAAAACCAGAGTTTCCTCAAAGCAGTTAATTACCAGCCCCAGAAGAGTTCCTTCATAGTAGATGGTTAACACCCACTAGACCAGGACTTATTAACCTTTTTTTTTTCTTTTTTTGTCATGGACTTCTGGTGAAGCATGGGAATCCACTTCTCAGAATAGTGTTTTTAAATGGACAAAATAAAATATCCTAGATTACAAAGGAAACCAATTATATTACAATATATTTATCAAATAATTATTTTTAAGTTCATGGACAAGAATCCTTGTCTTAGACTAAAATCTCCTTGAAAGGAGGGACCATTTCACCTCGTGTTTATACATCAATCTCCAAATGTTTATAGAAGTAAATTAAATGGAGGGCACATGACTGTGGCCACTTTCATCTCTGTATCCTCAGCATCAAGCACCAAGCATACCACAGTAAGTTGAAGGACCTGATTTTTTTTTCCTTGTATGGGAACTCCTTCCAAAACCAGATCACGACCTATCAGGGACTTAGTAGATAATCCCTAGGGAGTCTCCTGAGGTACATAAGGTTAAGTGACAGCTAATAAGAGTCAGAGGTGAGTTCTGAACCTGACTGACTCCCAGGCCATAACTCTATCCAGTATGCCACACTTCACACATTTCTTCTGGACTGCCTCTGTGATTTTATTGGTCCAGGGAACTCCCAGTGAGGTAATTCTCTCTATCAATACAGATCAGCAACAGTTGTTCCTCAGCTGAGACTCTTAGAGAGTAACTGAGCTACTGAGACTAGACCTGATTTATACTATGTGATAGAAAAAGGATTTGAACTCATGTCTCCTGATTCAGGGACATCTAGGTGGCACCATAGTGCACAGAAAGCCTGGCCTGGATTCAAAAAGACTCATCTTCCTGAGTGCAGATCTGGCCTCAGACACTTACCAGCTATGTAACCCTGGGCAAGTCACTTAACTTCTCTGTGCCTCAGTTTTCCTTTCTGTAAAATGGAGATAGGACATCTAGGTGATGCAGTGGGTAGAGCACCTGGCCTAGAGTCAGAAAGATTCATCTTCCTGAGTTTAAATCCAGCCTCAGACACTTACTAGCTGCATGACCCTGGACAAGTCATTAACCCTTATTTGCCTCAGTTTCTTCATCTGTAAAATGAGCTAGAGAAGGAAATGAAAAACCACTCCAGTATCTCTGCCAAGAAAACCCCAAATGGGGTCATGGAGAGTCAGACATAGCTGCAAAATGACTAAACAACAATTTCAGGTTCAAAAGCGGCTCTCTGTCCCCTACGCCATGCTGCCTCTCCTTATGGCGGGTATTTAAGAAATGTTTAGTGGGTTGAATTGCATTCCTTTGGGCTTTCTAGCCTTGAGCCCACTGTTGAATGTGCAAAGAACCCACTAATTGGAGGCACTGATCCCAGCGGCCCCTTGAAACTGAAAATGCATGATAATGACTGGGCAAGATTTTCTCCAACTCCCCGTTTCTCTCTGGGGACACCAAATGAGGACGGTTGATCACAACAAGAAGAGATGATCTAGTTTCCTTATGATGTTCTCTCATACTGACAGAGTAACAGGGTTTGGCGAATACCCAGATCACATTAGATGGAGGCACCCGCATGGGAGACACTTGAGACCCAGGAGAAATGGGCCGTTTGTGGTCATTCTGTAATGTCCCACCATGGGGTTGGGAGTGGCCTCTTGCAATTGGTATCTTTCTTTAAATCTTCCTAAGAACAGTCACTGTCTCTGGCATGTCCAGAGCTGAAGGACTCATTCTCTCACAGCAAGTGACATCATGCAGTAAGAGAACCAAACCCTGTTATAACTGTATCTGATCAACTGTCACTAACAATGGAGACAGGGTTTGCCCTGACAAGAAACTCCTATCTATAGTCTGGGGAAGTGGCCTTTGGTGCTTAGGCCTTCTTTGATATATTAAAATGGATACTCTATTGGTGCCCAGAAAATAATTTAGGGGCAGCTAGGTGACACAGTGAATAGAGCACCGGAGTCAGAAGGACCTGAGTTTAAATCTGGTCTCAGACACTTAACACAAAAACTAGCCTGTGACCTTGGGCAAGTCACTTATCCCCAATTGCCCTACCTTCCCCCCTCCAAAAAAGCAAAAAAAAAGGAAAAGAACTTAATTTTCAGAACTGTAACTGGGGTATGGAGACTGGGGCTTTGTCTCAGGGAGCCAAAATTAGAGAACAATGATAGCACTTAGAGTCCTTCAATAGAGCTTAGAATCTATTTAGCAAGAATAATTAATTTTAATACAAAGTTATCATATGGCAGGCAGGTTGGGCTGAGAGTTCCTTCTCTGACCTATGCTGCTGCTCCCTCAACCTAATCAACTGAGGGCACCCTTTATGTTGCTTGCCCTCGGTTTGGTTTGGGATATAAAGCAAAGTAAAATGTCTTAAGTCCTTTGCAAACCTGAAGGGGACATACAAATATTGAGAAAGACGGTGAAGTATAGAAGCAACAGACTGGCTCTGGATACAAAGCCTCCTGTTTTCTGTATTTTGTTCTCTAATGATTAATGACATCACAGGGTGATGTCTTGACTCATGTGTAAACTGGATTTAAGGGAGGCAGAGTTGTACAAAGTTATACAAATTGCACAAGTTCATGTCTCCTTATTTATGACCTATAAGACCTTGGGCAAGTCATTTGAATATCTCTGAGTATCAGTTTCCTTATAAGACCCTGGGCAATCATTTACCCTCTGCCTACTTCAGTTTCCCCAACTGCAAAATATGGATTATAATAGTACCTACCTCCAAGGGTCGTTGTAAGGATCAAATTAGATAATATTTATGAAGTGCCTTTAAAGATAATATTTATAAATAATAATATTTACAAAGCACCTACTAAGTATCAGGCATAGTGCTTAATAAATGCTTGTTTCTTTCCTTCCATTTCTAAACCTATGGTCTAATGATCCATCAGAGTAAAAAGCTAGATTAATTATTCCAAGAACAAAAATTCCTCAGCCCAGCTCTGTCAACCTCTCAAGAAGCAAGCATCCTTCAGGTTAAACAGATCTCAAGCCTTCTGAGGAGCTCCCCTTTGATTCTATTGTTCAGCCAGGACAATGGGATATGCCAGTGTCCCTTCTAGGACAGGGCCTGCTGAGCCTCTCCTCCTTCTGTCCTTTCCTCCCTCCTCCCTTGGTGCCTCTGCCTCAGGGACTGCACTCTGCTGGCTAAGATGAAAGGTTGGTGCAATGGCCTCCCATGCCAGCTTGCCACTCAATTGCTTTTAATTAATTCTGCTTGATTACAGCACATGGGAACAGAATCGGCAAGATAAGAAGGGCTCTTTATATTCTGTCTTCATTAAAAAGTGTGGTTCTTGAAGTTCTTTCAAAGAGCTCTGTATTTTCTTTAGTTTCTTTTTTTGTCAATTTTAATTGAGATGGGTGTGGGGAACCGAGTTGAGTCTTCAGTTGCTAAAGAAAGTACAAAGAATACAAGGACTTAGGACCCAAAAAATCCCAGGACCCTTCCTGGGGGAGAAAAAGCCCCTAGATGGACCAGCTAATTATCCTGGCGGTCAGTCTTTATTAACTGGTTGTCAACCATGAGACCTGGCAAGGAAGGCCCATGAGATGGTGTTAACTCCGATGTGTCCCATACCCAAATGAAAGGGACCTGTGGTACTGGGGAGTGGAGGGGGGAACTAAATAAAATAAACTTTTTTAAATTTTGCCCCAAACTTGGGGAGCTATAGAGTCCAAGTTAAATACCATTGTACCTTAGACAGGACAGGGACTAGACCTAAAATTCCATTGATATAAGGAACTCTCAGATAAGAAAATTCCTTCTGCTGATACAGGGCAGCCCCTTCTATTCTTAGAGAGCTGCCTACAACACAGAGAGGCTCAAAGACTTGCCTAGGGTCACACAACCAGTGTGCCTCAAAGGTGGAACTGAAACCCAGATTTTGGGGAATCCAAGTCCATCTTTCCATTCACTAAACAATGTGCCTCTCATGTCTCTCTACTATGTAACTAAGGAGTCTGGTCCAGGTTCACAATCACCAATAGGAAACACCAAGGCTTAGCATCTGTCTCCTTGGAAGGACATTGGAGAAGCCACTGAGCCCTGTCTATCCTGAAATATTAACCCACCCCAATCCCAGCCTGCCATAGGCTGCCCCTACCAATTCTATCTGCTCTGACATTCTAATCATTTGTAGTAGTTCTCTGGGTCAAACAACTAGTATGGAGGCACCATATATGTACATATATACACATATATATGTATGGTGGAAGGAGTGAGTGAAATATCCCCCTTTCGCAACGCTTCTTCATTTTTTGTATTATTGGAAACATGTTGGCTAAAGCAGGGAACATGAGGAGAAATATAGAAGAGTATAATGTTAATAAATGACAGAGAGAAGGTAGAACTACTTGATTCCTATGTCCAATTCAATTCACATTCACTAATGGTGTCTATATGTCCCAGGCACCAGAAATTTGAGCAGAGAGGAAGAGAAGTACAGAAAACTTCCAGTGAGAAAATGCCTATTACCAATATAGATGGATGCTTCTAGTCTTAGAGATTTGTCAGGAGTATTGAGTGACATACACAAGGTCACACACCCAAGATGTGTCAGAAACATTATGCCATGCTAACACTTGGGCATTATTTATACAAAGACTATTCTCATCTTCTCTGTCCTTCAAACCAGTCAGATCAGACTATTTGCCATTCTATGCTGCCTAATGTCTATGAAAACTTTGCTCATGCTGCCACCTGGGTCTGGAATGTCCTCCCTAACTCTACCCCTTGCAAGAAATCACATGTCTACCTGTTGAAATCCTTACCTTCCTTCAAGATCTGGTTCAGGTAGCATTCCCCCTCCATGTTCCCCCAACCTCCAGCTATAAAGGACCTCTCCATCACTCCTGTGAACTTATACAGGGTGCCCCAAAAGTCTTAGTGGAGTTTTAAGCTTCAATAGCTTGCTTTTCAGTTATCTGCATACTGGTCTTATTTCCTCTCCTAGACTGTGTAAGAGCACAAGAAACAGGCAATGTACCATCTTCCCATGCCCAGTGCCAAAAACAGTGCTTATCACAAAGTGGGTGCTTCATAAATTTATGAAATGAAGTTGCAATCCAAGAAAGGTATAGAGATAATAAAAGAGTAGCTAAGTTCAAGTCTCCAGATGCAGATGATTTTACCATGTATGCCAGCATTTGGAAAGAAATGGCAGACATGATCCATAGTGGGGAGGCAGACTAGCCTGATGGTGTGAAGAAAGAGTTTGACCATGGAATCAGGATGATCAGGGTTCATAGGTTCATAGAGTTAGAGCTGGAAGGAACCTTGAAGGTCATTGAATCCAACCCCTTCATTTTACAGATGAGGAAACTGAGACCCAGAGAGTTTATTTGACTAGGGTCACATAGCTAAGAAGTGCCTGAGGCAGGATTTGAACCCAAGTTGTCTTGACTCCTGGGCAGTTACAGTGAATAGAGTGCCAGGCCTGGACTCAGGAAGATTCATCTTCCTGAGTTCAAATCTGGCCTCAGACATAGACTAGCTATGTGACCCTGGACAAGTCACTTAACCCTCTTTGCCTCAGTTTCCTCTTCTGGAAAATGAGCTGGAGAAGAAAATATCAAACCAATCCAGTATCTTTGCCAAGAAAATCCCAAATGGAATCACAAAGAGTCAGACAAGATTGAACAACAACAATAACTTCTTGACTCTTACTCTACCATGCTGCCTCTGATGTATACTGACTGGCTGTCAATCAGGCAGTCAATAAACATTTAGTACAGTACCTGGAACATTATGGGTGCTTAATAAATGTCTACTAATTGTATGACCTTGGGGAAATCATCTAAACTCTCAGTGTCCCCCCTGGCAACTCTGTAGGACTCTTAAGTTTCAGAGAAAGTCCTACCTTGCATTGGTAGAGGGAGTTCCTCATCTGGAGGTCCCTACACACAAGAAATGAAGAAGTCTAATAAAAAATAAAAATGTTAATAATAATAATGAAAAATAATAATGATAATTGCTAGCATTCACGTAGCACCTCCACAAATAATATTTCATTTAAAACTCACAAGAAGCCTAGGAGGTAAGTGCTATTATTACCTTCATTTCATATTAGGGGTAAATGACGCAGAAAGAGATTGTGACTTGCTTGAGGTCATATATCTGGTAAGTGTCTGAAGCAGAATTTGAATATCCAGGCCCAGAGTTCTAGCCACTGCACCACCCAGCTGCCTCTCAGAATAGCTGTTGGCCATTTCAAGGATTCATGGAATTTGACAGAGATGCCCTAAGAGTGGAGGCAAGGAAAAGCTGCCTCAATTCCCAGAAAAAGGAAATAGCAGATCTCAAGAACTATAGGCAGTCATCTTGATATTTTTCCCCCAGTGAAATTCTAGAAAGCCTTATTAAACATTTAGAAAAGAGTGAAGTCACACAAGGAGTCAATATGACTTCCCTCAGGATAGGTCATGGCAAACTAACCTCATACCCTTTTTTGACAGGACTACTAGACTGATGGATTGGAGAATACCCCAAACATCATATATCTCGATTTCAACAAACCATTTGACAAAGCCTTCAATGACATCATGCTTGGATCTCTCTTGGGTAATCATATTATAACTTGCACTTTGTTTATCGGTGTACTTGTCTCATCTCCCCTATTAGACTGCAAGGTTGTAGTAGGCAAGGAATTTGGATATTTTCATCTTTGCATGCCCAGAACCAAGCAGCTGGGTGATGCAGTGTTTAGAGTCGTGGGCCTGGAGTCAGGAAGACTCAAGTTCAAATCTAGACTCAGTTACATACTAGCTATATGAACCAAGGCAAGTCACCTAACCTCAGTTTCCTTATCTGTAAAATGCAGGGTAATAATGGCACTTCCCTTCCAGGGTTGTTGTGAGAATGAAATGAGACTATATTTGTAGAATGCTTTTTAAAACTTAATGCAATATACAAATGCTAGTTATTTTTATTGCACAAAAATTGTTTAATAAATGTTTGTAAAATCGAATTGCAGACAAGATGGAGTCATATGGGCTTGATGAGTGTCAGGGTCTCACAGCTGGAGTGTTGATTGGTTGGTTCTGTGTCATTCAGGAGACAGATCAATAACAGGTGAAGGTGGAAGCTTCCTGCCCTTGGCTCTGCTCTGCACAGTGCCTTGCTTTGGGGTTGTGAAGGTTGTTACTGTCCTAATCAATGACTCAAATGAAGACAGAGACGATGTGCTTCTAAGATCTGCAGAGGACACACAACACGGCTGGAAAACTAATATGATGATGGATGACAGAATCAAGATTTTAAATGATCTCAACAGACAGTGAAACTATACCAAAATGCCAAGATTGAATTCCATGGAGATAGGTGTAAAGTCCTCCATATAGGTTCAGAAAATCAATTGCACAAGTCTCCAGGCACCCTGGTAGGGTTAGGAAGGGAGAGAGGTTGGGGAGGGGAAGCAGCATCTCTTCAAGTAGATTTTCAAGTAGAGATTCCTCCCAGATTTTATGTCTGTGAAACAAAAAAATGTGGATTTTCTCAGAAACCTAGGCCTGAAAAAAAGCCCTCAGAGTGTGTGGAGAAAGAAGAAGAAGAAAGGGAGGGAGGGAGGAAGGAAGGAAGGAAGGAAGGAAGGAAGGAAGGAAGG